>NW_028301552.1:11955000-12047500 GCF_042242905.1 Orbicella faveolata
AATTAGCCCAGAAAAATGTTGATGTCTCGCCTTGGTGAGTGATCCAGAACACCTTGTAGACTACTATAGAATTCTTCTTTCTGGCCATGTGCTGTTGTTGGTTGCGGCATACCAGTTAATGATGGGGACCCTTCTGCCCTTTGAGTTAAACCTTGCCATGATAATTGTTGGTCAGACTGGGCTCCATACATGTGCATGCTGTTGTTCCTCATGCCCAGAGTAGAGTAACCGCTCTCCTGTTGCTGGTGTAACCTGACCAGTCCATTCCATTTGCTTTCGTAAATGGCTTTCACTGAGAAGTTGTATTGCCGCATCTCGCTTGCCACTTGGGCGGCCTTTCCTCCCTCATACAGGGTGCGGACATTCCATGTTCCAATCCTAGTCCTGCCTTTCATCGTCAGAAGAAGAAGTGTCAACCGTCTGGCTTCGCTTGGGCTTGCACCAGATGGTATCATACAGCTCTCCGAAGAGGCCTCTTATGGAGTCAGGCCAGCTGTCGTAGAAGTCATTTGCACTGATTCTGATTCTGTAATCTTGCAATATCCACTGGTGGGTGATTAGCCTAGTCAACTTCACCAGGGTCCCCGCTGGCAGCACGTTTTATAGTTGATCCAGACAGGCCTTCATAGCTACCGTAGCGGCACGGGGGTATAACTGGCGACCATACTTCGTCCCCGTACTTTGCCTGTTTCGTCCTCCTACGACGTGCACGTGGGGATTGGACTTCAAATAGACCCCGTCCACAATGTTAACCGATACCGATTTTGAACACAATAATGTTGTGTTTAAAGTCTTAATCGACGTAAAAAATCGGCTTGTGTAACATCACCTTATCAAATCACGTGATCCTTATGCAGGAGATAGACAAGCTCCCATGAACTTATATACTTCTTGCAAAATAGCAGGATAAATTTTTTCCTCCGAATAACTTATTTTTAAATACAACTGATAAGTTCTTTGAACTTTTCTTGTTAGTTTTTAAGGTCACAGTATATTTTTATATTCGATTGGTCATTGTTATGATTATGATGCAGGCGGCTGGTGCAAAAATTTCATGCTACAGCCTTGTAGAGGAGCGGTGGCCTCATGGGTAGTGCGCTCTTCTCCGGAACGCGCGGTCTGAGTCCGAGCCCTGGTCGGGGACATTGCGCCGTGTTCTGACAGACGGAAGTTCTGACGACGTGTATGATAGAAGGAAGAAAAACCGCCCCCCCCCCCTCTTAGCTCAAGGTCTGGATGCGCCACTGAGTTGTAACAATGAGTACCGGCAAACTTAATGCTGAGGGCAACCCTACGATGGACTAGCTTTCCACCCAGGTAAAGGTAAAGTCTGTATACGAGCCGTGGCTCATCAGGCCGGAGCTTATCCCGGTTGCAGTAGCATGAAGCGACTATGAATATTTCTACTCTTCCCTGGATGGGATGCTAGTACATTGCAGGGTTACCCCCAACATTAAATTCGTCGGTACCCATTTATACAATGGGTGAAGAGAGGCACTGTGAGAGTAAACTGTCTTGCCCAAGAACACAACACAGTGTCCCCGGCCAGGGCTCGAACCCGGACCACTCGCTCAGGAGTCGAGCGCACTAACCATGAGGCCACCGCGTATCTCACCACGGAGGAGTAGAAATACCGTCCTAGTCAAAATCGGGATAAGCTCGGGCCTGATGGGTCACTTAGCTCGTATGCAGACTTTACCCTTTTGTTCGTCTTGTCGCGAATTGAATTGCTCAAAAATATTCCTCAGGTCCCATCCACATTAATCCGGAGAAATTTGAAAACGCCATTTAACATCTACGGTTATGCCTACAGTCCACATTACCGGCTGGAGAAATTGCCCACCGGAAACAGAACTTTACGAAAACGCTCTTCAAGCCAGAGGAATTTGAAAACACCTGTTACGCCACAAAATGTAATAATAGCCACAAAATGTACTATTAACACAAAATATAATAAGAATTGCCGCAAAATGTAATACTAACGCAAAATGTAATAAAATTGACGCAAAATGTAATAAAAAGGTCAACGCAAAATGTAATGACTTTTCAACGCAAAATGTAATGACTTTTCAACGCAAAATGTAATAACTGTCGAATGACATGTAAGATATCTCGAAACCAGTATTATGATTCGGCCAACGTGAATCCTATTATTTGGTTCAACTTGGTGTACAGGCGGAATCAGGTGGTACATCGACTTGTAACCCCTTCATACTTTCACAATCTTCAACTCCAGAGATTATATGTTTCGACTAAGCGCCGCGTTGTTATTGAAGGGTGTGGTGATTCGAATATATGGGTACAGTCATTTCTCGCCTTGTAGACACCTCGCTATTTTGGACACCCCGCTAATATGGACAGCTGCTGAATCCCCGGCAAAAATTATAGACTTTAGATTGAAAGAAACTTCCTTTTTTACGGACTTTCGATCGCTTTTACAGACTTAACACATGTTCCGGTCCTGACACCGGAACATGTGTCGGTTAAGTATGTAAAAGCGATCAAAAGTCCGTAATAACGGAAGTTTCGTTCAATTTAAAGTTTATAATTGTTTTGTCCAAGTCTTGAGTTGACTGTACCCATATATTTCAATCACCACACCCTTCAACAACAACGCGGCCCCTATTCAAAACACTGTCTCTGGAGTTAAAGATTGTGAAAGTATGATGGGGCTACAACGTGATATTCCACCTGATTCCGATCCACAGAGCTTTCAAACTGAAAGCTATTGCACAATGTTTTTTCGAAACAAAACCTGTACATCAAATTGAACCGAATATTCAATTCACCTACATGTCACAGTATTACCTACGTTAGGATAACGTTGGCCGGGTCATAATACTGGTTTAGAGATAACGTACAAGTCGTTCGAAAATTATTACATTTTGCCTTATTACAACATGCGTTAGAAAAGTTATTAAATTTTGTGTTGAAAAGTTATTACATTGTGCGTTGACTTTTTTAGTACATTTTGCGGCGATTCTTATTACGATTTGCGTTAATATTACATTTTGTGGCGATTATTACATTTCGCGGTGTAACAACGCCCACTCTGCGTTCAAGTGTGGACGGAAAACATTTTGAAAGCGGAGCTTTTCGAAATTGATGGCGTCACAGTATTCATGTGATGAACCTTAACCTTCAAGGTTGCACCCAAGGTTTTCTGTCGCCGGTGAATGCCGCGTTTTCAAATTTCTCCGACGTAGTGAGGAAGGGTGTAAATCTTCCCCCGAAACTTCGAACGAAAGAAAAACGATCGCCATTTTCTAGACCACCTCTTTATATACTAGTATTATTTAATATGTAGATATCTCAAGTTAATAATCTAATTGTTAAATTGCAGTTTTTTGGAATGCTTTCTTATAGGGTGTTTTTTAACTCCCAAAAACTTTCGCGTTGTCAAGTCTGCTGGTTCAGTAAGTTTCACACATACCTTCCACCTTTCCAAGTTTATCCTTGATGTTACCTTTATAAAAAAAGAAAATGATGCAACATGTTAATTTTCATCAAAAGGCAGTTTATCAATGTACATTTTCCCTGGTTTGAGGCCAAGCAGACTTGATACACATTTACTTTATTTATATTCACACTTAGCCAAACCGAAGGCTTGTCTGTAGCTTCCTTGCTGACTAGTTGGCTATTTACACAACGCGGTCCAGGAGTTGAACTAAGAGCTACTAAGGATTACAAAAAAAAAGAAATTTACATAGTGGAGGTAGGCTCGATTACCAGCCGCTGTTCAAGAAAGGAGCCCGTGCTCATCCCTCGAATCTGAGGCTAAGTTCTTACATACCTTCCAACGCTTCAAGTTTTTCTTTGATTTTGTCTTCATCTTTCTTCCATTGCAACAGCAGCTCTCTGTAATGTTCCTCAGTGTCGGGATCCATGCACTCATACTTGAGTTTATTGATAGCGGCTCCATAACTCACTCCTCCCAGAGTTACCAGCGCGTTACTGATATCCTTCCAGAGGGTGTTAAACGTTACATCGTCTACAGAGGCTTGTGTGGTATGGCCGTAGACAGTATTTCGGTAGTACTTCACCCTGGCTATGTTGGCTTCAGTACTCGTGTCTGCAGCAGAAGGAAGATTGTCCCAGCCGGTGACGGGTGGAGTCAGACCACATATATTCCTTAGCAGCACCATTAATAACGTGATATCAAAGCTTGCTGATGAAACAGATGTACGGATGGAAGGGTACAAGTTTCCCCATTGAGTAGGATTGAGGATTCTTCTCGACCTAAGTGACTGCAGTGTCGTGTGTGCTGGGGTACCGGGCGCCAATACAGAATGCAGTCCAGCTGGAGGGTAAATTCTGTCAAATGTGTCCCTCAAGGCCTGGGATCCAACGCCCACCAGAAGACGACACAACCGTGCATAGTTGGTCGTCTCCTTGGTGGATGCAACCGGCGGTGCAAGAGCAGAAGCCATGGGCTGGTGACCAGATGAACCTACCAAAAGGTTTATCGATATGTTAGTGTACAGAGTAGTCCCTCTTTCGCTTAGCCCGTCGTGCGTGACGCGAAAAAAAAAAAAACAAGAAGATCTGTTAGATCTTATAACCGCGCTTTTAAAATTTAACTGTTCGCTTAGCACTACCGTCGGAACGCAGTGCACATTCCAAAGCAGTCATTGATGATTCTTTTCTTACTGTAGACATCACATCACTTGATCAACACAAACTGTATTATTGCACCATCAGTGGTAGCCGTTGACAAATCTCCGATGACTTAATGGTCTTAATCTAGAACTTTCTTCGGGATATGTATGGGCATGAACGATATCAACGACACAATAATAACACTATTAACAACAGCTTTCTTTCTTAAAAGTCATGATTAAATTTAATTGGTGTTTTCCACGAGTAAAGGGCTAGCAAAGTAGTCACACAAGTCATAAAAAAACCCTATCCCGACCGATGTATCGATTTTGGTCACTCCAGTGACCACAGATTGAAAACGTGACAGAAAATTGGCGTTACTTTTGATTCTCACCAAATTTGTCGTATCCCCCCCCTCGGGAGAATTTTGTTAAGTTAGCTAATTTAGTATGCAAGCCATCGTAATGGCGGTCGCCGCCGGCGAAATGGTTATTTGCTCAAAATTGGGGCAAAATCTTTCGGAGATGGAAATCAGGACATTTGTAAGGATACAGAAAGTAATTTGGGACCGGTTGCTGGCTTCTAAGGCTGAATTTATCCAGAAGTAAGCTGTATTTTCGTTTTCGTGTCGAAAGCCACGCGATGAAATATTATCGTCTTGTTCTGCTGTCTTGTTCTGTTTTTTCTCTTTGTCGTTTTTGTAGCCCGCCGAGGCCAGTCTTTCGTCTAAATCAGTTGAAAAAGGTTCGAAAAAGATGTTCCCATTCACGTTTAAACTCTCAGGCGATAATTGTGGAGTTTTTTGGCCGAAACGTCGGCTTTGTTATGTTCGTGTTTTTCGGTTGCTATGGGCGACCGTTGCTTCCTTTGTTAGGACAAGTCTGGGAACTGAGGTCACAAAAAAATTCTAATTAATTCTGGTTTTGTTCGATTTCGCTGAAATTTTAACACGATAAAGCTGGATTGTTAAGGAATAGATTTACCGCCTGCCGATGTGTGGTAGCTATTAACGCTGAAGTGTTATATCGCTTCGAAGTCAGGGTTTTGAAGAGATTTTTTTGCAACATGTGGGTTCGGCGTGATTTTGTAATCTGAGGTTTCGGTTGACCCCGAAGGAAAAAATATCCGGAAAAGGTCATTTCATCGACGATTCAAACAAATATAAATATGTATGTGTTCCGAGCTAAATTTCTGGTGAAAAAATATAATTTTTGACGAGCGCTGGGTTTTTAATTTATTCCCGCGAAAGATGAGATTTATTGTTTCAACAGCTTTTGGCGAGTAAACATCACAGGTTGCGTGACTCCAAATTTGGCCGAGTGGAAGCTTGGGTCTGCTCGCACCGAAGTCGAAAAAAAACAAGAAGATCTGTTAGATCTTATAACCGCGCTTTTAAAATTTAACTGTTCGCTTAGCACTATCGTCGGAACGCAGTGCACATTCCAAAGCAGTCATTGATGATTCTTTTCTTACTGTATACATCACATCACTTGATCAACACAAACTGTATTATTGCACCATCAGTGGTAGCCGTTGACAAATCTCCGATTACTTAATGGTCTTAATCTAGAACTTTCTTCGGGATATGTATGGGCATGAACGATATCAACGACACAATAATAACACTATTAACAACAGCTTTCTTTCTTAAAAGTCATGATTAAATTTAATTGGTGTTTTCCACGAGTAAAGGGCTAGCAAAGTAGTCACACAAGTCATAAAAAACCCCTATCCCGACCGATGTATCGATTTTGGTCACTCCAGTGACCACAGATTGAAAACGTGACAGAAAATTGGCGTTACTTTTGATTCTCACCAAATTTGTCGTATCCCCCCCCTTGGGAGAATTTTGTTAAGTTAGCTAATTTAGTATGCAAGCCACCGTAATGGCGGTCGCCGCCGGCGAAATGTTTATTTGCTCAAAATTGGGGCAAAATCTTTCGGAGATGGAAATCAGGACATTTGTAAGGATACAGAAAGTAATTTGGGACCGGTTGCTGGCTTCTAAGGCTGAATTTATCCAGAAGTAAGCTGTATTTTCGTTTTCGTGTCGAAAGCCACGCGATGAAATATTATCGTCTTGTTCTGCTGTCTTGTTCTGTTTTTTCTCTTTGTCGTTTTTGTAGCCCGCCGAGGCCAGTCTTTCGTCTAAATCAGTTGAAAAAGGTTCGAAAAAGATGTTCCCATTCCGGTTTAAACTCTCAGGCGATAATTGTGTAGTTTTTTGGCCGAAACGTCGGCTTTGTCATGTTCGTGTTTTTCGGTTGCTATGGGCGACCGTTGCTTCCTTTGTTAGGACAAGTCTGGGAAGTGAGGTCACAAAAAAATTCTAATTAATTCTGGTTTTGTTCGATTTCGCTGAAATTTTAACACGATAAAGCTGGATTGTTAAGGAATAGATTTACCGCCTACCGATGAGTGGTAGCTATTAACGCTGAAGTGTTATATCGCTTCGAAGTCAGGGTTTTGAAGAGATTTTTTTGCAACATGTGGGTTCGGCGTGATTTTGTAATCTGAGGTTTCGGTTGACCCCGAAGGAAAAAATATCCGGAAAAGGTCATTTCATCGACGATTCAAACAAATATAAATATGTATATGTTCCGAGCTAAATTTCTGGTGAAAAAATATAATTTTTGACGAGCGCTGGGTTTTTAATTTATTCCCGCGAAAGATGAGATTTATTGTTTCAACAGCTTTCGGCGAGTAAACATCACAGGTTGCGTGACTCAAAATTTGGCCGAGTGGAAACTTGGGTCTGCTCGCACCGAAGTCGAAAAAAAACAAGAAGATCTGTTAGATCTTATAACCGCGCTTTTAAAATTTAACTGTTCGCTTAGCACTACCGTCGGAACGCAGTGCACATTCCAAAGCAGTCATTGATGATTCTTTTCTTACTGTAGACATCACATCACTTGATCAACACAAACTGTATTATTGCACCATCAGTGGTAGCCGTTGACAAATCTCCGATGACTTAATGGTCTTAATCTAGAACTTTCTTCGGGATATGTATGGGCATGAACGATATCAACGACACAATAATAACACTATTAACGACAGCTTTCTTTCTTAAAAGTCATGATTAAATTTAATTGGTGTTTTCCACGAGTAAAGGGCTAGCAAAGTAATCACACAAGTCATAAAAAAACCCTATCCCGACCGATGTATCGATTTTGGTCACTCCAGTGACCACAGATTGAAAACGTGACAGAAAATTGGCGTTACTTTTGATTCTCACCAAATTTGTCGTATCCCCCCCCCCCTCGGGAGAATTTTGTTAAGTTAGCTAATTTAGTATGCAAGCCACCGTAATGGCGGTCGCCGCCGACGAAATGGTTATTTGCTCAAAATTGGGGCAAAATCTTTCGGAGATGGAAATCAGGACATTTGTAAGGATACAGAAAGTAATTTGGGACCGGTTGCTGGCTTCTAAGGCTGAATTTATTCAGAAGTAAGCTGTATTTTCGTTTTCGTGCCGAAAGCCATGCGATGAAATATTATCGGCTTGTTCTGCTGTCTTGTTCTGTTTTTTCTCTTTATCGTTTTTGTAGCCCGCCGAGGCCAGTCTTTCGTCTAAATCAGTTGAAAAAGGTTCGAAAAAGATGTTCCCACTCAAGTTTAAACTCTCAGGCGATAATTGTGGAGTTTTTTGGCCGAAACGTCGGCTTTGTTATGTTCGTGTCTTTCGGTTGCTATGGGCGACCGTTGCTTCCTTTGTTAGGACAAGTCTGGGAAGTGAGGTCACAAAAAAATTCTAATTAATTCTGGTTTTGTTCGATTTCGCTGAAATTTTAACACGATAAAGTTGGATTGTTAAGGAATAGATTTACCGCCTGCCGATGTGTGGTAGCTATTAACGCTGAAGTGTTATATCGCTTCGAAGTCAGGGTTTTGAAGAGATTTTTTTGCAACATGTGGGTTCGGCGTGATTTTGTAATCTGAGGTTTCGGTTGACCCCGAAGGAAAAAATATCCGGAAAAGGTCATTTCATCGACGATTCAAACAAATATAAATATGTGTATGTTCCGAGCTAAATTTCTGCTGAAAAAATATAATTTTTGACGAGCGCTGGGTTTTTAATTTATTCCCGCGAAAGATGAGATTTATTGTTTCAACAGCTTTTGGCGAGTAAACATCACAGGTTGCGTGACTCAAAATTTGGCCGAGTGGAAGCTTGGGTCTGCTCGCACCGAAGTCGAAAAAAAACAAGAAGATCTGTTAGATCTTATAACCGCGCTTTTAAAATTTAACTGTTCGCTTAGCACTACCGTCGGAACGTAGTGCACATTCCAAAGCAGTCATTGATGATTCTTTTCTTACTGTAGACATCACATCACTTGATCAACACAAACTGTATTATTGCACCATCAGTGGTAGCCTTTGAAAAATCTCCGATGACTTAATGGTCTTAATCTAGAACTTTCTTCGGGATATGTATGGGCATGAACGATATCAACGACACAATAATAACACTATTAACAACAGCTTTCTTTCTTAAAAGTCATGATTAAATTTAATTGGTGTTTTCCACGAGTAAAGGGCTAGCAAAGTAGTCACACAAGTCATAAAAAAACCCTATCCCGACCGATGTATCGATTTTGGTCACTCCAGTGACCACAGATTGAAAACGTGACAGAAAATTGGCGTTACTTTTGATTCTCACCAAATTTGTCGTATCCCCCCCCTCGGGAGAATTTTGTTAAGTTAACTAATTTAGTATGCAAGCCACCGTAATGGCGGTCGCCGCCAGAGAAATGTTTATTCGCTCAAAATTGGGGCAAAATCTTTCGGAGATGGAAATCAGGACATTTGTAAGGATACAGAAAGTAATTTGGGACCGGTTGCTGGCTTCTAAGGCTGAATTTATCCAGAAGTAAGCTGTATTTTCGTTTTCGTGTCGAAAGCCACGCGATGAAACATTATCGGCTTGTTCTGCTGTCTTGTTCTGTTTTTTCTCTTTGTCGTTTTTGTAGCCCGCCGAGGCCAGTCTTTCGTCTAAATCAGTTGAAAAAGGTTCGAAAAAGATGTTCCCATTCAAGTTTAAACTCTCAGGCGATAATTGTGGAGTTTTTTGGCCGAAACGTCGGCTTTGTTATGTTGGTGTTTTTCGGTTGCTATGGGCGACCGTTGCTTCCTTTGTTAGGTCAAGTCTGGGAAGTGAGGTCACAAAAAAATTCTAATTAATTCTGGTTTTGTTCGATTTCGCTGAAATTTTAACACGATAAAGCTGGATTGTTAAGGAATAGATTTACCGCCTGCCAATGTGTGGTAGCTATTAACGCTGAAGTGTTATATCGCTTCGAAGTCAGGGTTTTGAAGAGATTTTTTTGCAACATGTGGGTTCGGCGTGATTTTGTAATCTGAGGTTTCGGTTGACCCCGAAGGAAAAAATATCCGGAAAAGGTCATTTCATCGACGATTCAAACAAATATAAATATGTATATGTTCCGAGCTAAATTTCTGGTGAAAAAATATAATTTTTGACGAGCGCTGGGTTTTTAATTTATTCCCGCGAAAGATGAGATTTATTGTTTCAACAGCTTTTGGCGAGTAAACATCACAGGTTGCGTGACTCCAAATTTGGCCGAGTGGAAGCTTGGGTCTGCTCACACCGAAGTCGAAAAAAACAAGAAGATCTGTTAGATCTTATAACCGCGCTTTTAAAATTTAACTGTTCGCTTAGCACTACCGTCGGAACGCAGTGCACATTCCAAAGCAGTCATTGATGATTCTTTTCTTACTGTAGACATCACATCACTTGATCAACACAAACTGTATTATTACACCATCAGTGGTAGCCTTTGACAAATCTCCGATGACTTAATGGTCTTAATCTAGAACTTTCTTCGGGATATGTATGGGCATGAACGATATCAACGACACAATAATAACACTATTAACAACAGCTTTCTTTCTTAAAAGTCATGATTAAATTTAATTGGTGTTTTCCACGAGTAAAGGGCTAGCAAAGTAGTCACACAAGTCATAAAAAACCCTATCCCGACCGATGTATCGATTTTGGTCACTCCAGTGACCACAGATTGAAAACGTGACAGAAAATTGACGTTACTTTTGATTCTCACCAAATTTGTCGTATCCCCCCCCTCGGGAGAATTTTGTTAAGTTAGCTAATTTAGTATGCAAGCCACCGTAATGGCGGTCGCCGCCGGCGAAATGTTTATTTGCTCAAAATTGGAGCAAAATCTTTCGGAGATGGAAATCAGGACATTTGTAAGGATACAGAAAGTAATTTGGGACCGGTTGCTGGCTTCTAAGGCTGAATTTATCCAGAAGTAAGCTGTATTTTCGTTTTCGTGTCGAAAGCCACGCGATGAAATATTATCGGCTTGTTCTGCTGTCTTGTTCTGTTTTTTCTCTTTGTCGTTTTTGTAGCCCGCCGAGGCCAGTCTTTCGTCTAAATCAGTTGAAAAAGGTTCGAAAAAGATGTTCCCACTCAAGTTTAAACTCTCAGGCGATAATTGTGGAGTTTTTTGGCCGAAACGTCGGCTTTGTTATGTTGGTGTTTTTCGGTTGCTATGGGCAACCGTTGCTTCCTTTGTTAGGACAAGTCTGGGAAGTGAGGTCACAAAAAAATTCTAATTAATTCTGGTTTTGTTCGATTTCGCTGAAATTTTAACACGATAAAGTTGGATTGTTAAGGAATAGATTTACCGCCTGCCGATGTGTGGTAGCTATTAACGCTGAAGTGTTATATCGCTTCGAAGTCAGGGTTTTGAAGAGATTTTTTTGCAACATTTGGGTTCGGCGTGATTTTGTAATCTGAGGTTTCGGTTGACCCCGAAGGAAAAAATATCCGGAAAAGGTCATTTCATCGACGATTCAAACAAATATAAATATGTATATGTTCCGAGCTAAATTTCTGGTGAAAAAATATAATTTTTGACGAGCGCTGGGTTTTTAATTTATTCCCGCGAAAGATGAGATTTATTGTTTCAACAGCTTTTGGCGAGTAAACATCACAGGTTGCGTGACTCAAGATTTGGCCGAGTGGAAGCTTGGGTCTGCTCGCACCGAAGTCGAAAAAAAAAAAACCACGGGTAAACCATGAACCGCGCTCGGCCCATGGCCGCGCGGTTAAAAAAACCACGGGTAAACCATGAACCGCGCTCGGCCCATGGCCGCGCGGTTAAAAAACCACGGGTAAACCATGAACCGCGCTCGGCCCATGGCCGCGCGGTTAAAAAACCACGGGTAAACCATGAACCGCGCTCGGCCCATGGCCGCGCGGTTAAAAAAAACCGTTGGGAAGAAAACGGCCGAGTGAAATCCTGGGGGCGAGAGATTTCGCAGGGCCATTTTTTTCCTTGTTGTTTATTTACGGTCTCTCTCGACGGACTAAAGCGAAAGAGGGACTACTGGTAGGCTACTTTAGTCTACGGATGGCGTAGTATAGAACATGCTCTTTGTTCTTGCTGTTATGCTTTCTATGTCTATCAAAAAATCGATCCTGAAGTAAAACTACGGCTGTTGATCAAGGCTGATCTTATCTTGGGAGGCAAAACCGAGTAAATGAAACCTCCTTCTGGTTAGCTCAGTTTCTAGAGCGCCAGACATCTGTGCGAGAAGTCGAAGGTTCGAGCCCCAGACCAGACCAACACTCAGGGTCGTAAAATAATTGAGGAGAATGAGCTACCTTTGTAATTTCTGCTGCAAATGGTTAAACATTCAAGTCCTCTCGGATAAGGACTATAAATTGTAAGCTTCATTTCCTGCTTCTTCAGTGTCACGTGGTTATCAAGCGACGTTAAAGAACCCACACACTTATCGCAAAGAGTGGGGCGAGAAGTTCCCGGTGTTGTGGTCTGGCCTTGTCTCACGGGTTGGTACTTCACATAGGGTGTCTGTGTCTATGTCTATGTCTATGTCTATGTCTAGGTCTAGGTCTAGGTCTAGATCTAGATCTAGGTCTAGGTCTAGATCTAGGTCTATGTCTATGTATAAGGTCCATGTCTAACCAAGAAATTATTGTTGCTCACCCACACAATTCAAGAAGATCTAGATGCAATTGTCCCGGTTGGTAATTGATATCTCAGGTCTGGATGCCCAACATGCTGGGTGATAATCTGTATATGAAAAGAATACTATTTTCTTTCGGAACACAGCGGGTAATCCCGAGCGGGCAAGATAGCGCCATCTTGCCCGCTCGGGTAGCCAATGACAGCGAAGGATTTGGTTCACCTTGGCCGCTCACTGAGCTGGCCATATAATAAAGTGGAATCCTAGTTTCTGGAACCCTCAATTTTTCGAACGTCACAACAACTCGTACCGAAAGTCGCCCCCCTCTATGTCGACCCCGGATTTTTTGAACTACGTGATTTTTGAACCAATTTTCGCTTGCCTTGGAGGTTCAAGAAACGAAAGTCCAGCGTGACTGATACGGTGTCAATTCAAGCATGAAGAGATGAAATAAAATTGATGCAAAAGGTTACATATCAAATACCAAAAAAAAGGACTTGAACGAGATTTCCTTATAAAACAGTTTCTCAGGAACTCTCCATTTCTCTGTTCCTTTAACACCAGTTTTCTAAATATTGTTGCTCCTTAAATTATACTAAGATATTGTTAAAGTTCTCCAAAGTGAATCAGGCTTTTCATTCTGACATGCTTGACTGAGTGTCTACACCAAATTGAGAAAAGCAAGCAAGCAAAAGCTTTCCACCTTTGTTGTCTTAGACTTATGGATATGTGGGGGTAACCCTACGATGGACCAGCATCCCATCCAGGGGGGAGTAGAAATACTCCTAGTCGCTTTATGCTACAGAAACCGGGATAAGCTCCGGCCTGATGGGCCACTTGGCTCGTATGAAGACTTAACATTGGATATGTAGAGAAACACTGCTACATTATAACCGATTAATCACATAAACTAGAATGCACATTTTCAGAATTTTCTTACCTTGCCGAGTACTTGGTCATAACGTTGTTTCAGTTCCTCCGTATCATAATGGGACAGTAGCAGCAACTGTAAAAATAAACAGGTTGAGTCTAATCTAATGTAACATTTCATCTGCTCTTGATCATTGGGACTGGTGAAAAAGTATAGGGGGAGGAGAGGGTGGGTCAAAGCATTTGAAAACGTGGTGGATAGAAAACACATGTATTTCATTCCACGCATCCTGCTTACTTGAAACATGAAGCTTTCTCCTGGAGCCAAAATGACTCGGTTTGACGCATGCAATCGATAGGCAGTCATAAGTAATAGATGTATGCAACTCTAGTGAAGCGAACTAAATTATTCTCAGTAGTAAAAAGTTCTTTCCCTTAACTTTAGTATCGTTAAAGACTAACATCTAAAACAATCTATTCGAATCTGTTGACCTCCTTTTACAGGAGGGTGCTGTCTGAACAGATAAGAGTCCGCAATGATCACGAGATCAGAAACACCTAAGCGGAATGGAACATTACATAACAAACTGTCACGCCAACCCTCAAATATTAGGGAAAACCTAAAACCTTTAAAAAGACACTGTAAGGTAGTTTTTCCACGCTACAACCTTTGAAGTAAGGACGAAATAATTTTGAAACCTCCATAGCCTGCAGACTATAAATCGTTTCGTTCTCGAGACGAGCGCGCGCGCAAAAACTTTGGGCGCAGGAAGAAGGTATAAAAAAACATTTTACATGAAAATACTGATATTAAATAAGTAAGACGGTAATTGAGCGAATGTTTCCCCCCTGAAATGGCGATCATTGTTTCCTGAAGGTCGCTGATAACTGTTTTTATGATCACAGAATAGGTTTTGATGGGGAATTGTCCGTGATTAACCTGTACGTACGAACAGAAAAGTTTCGATTCAAACAGGCTAGACATTCCACGACTTCCGCTGTCAGTTCTTATAATGCACTCGTGTCTCGATGTTCTTGCAGACTCGGGACTTGAGCAAGTGTTTCCCCCCTGAAATGGCGATCACTTTTGCGTGAAGGTCGTTGGTAAGCGTTTTTATGATCACAGAATAAGTTTTGTTAGGAAATTGTCAATGATTAACCTCTACGTACGAACAGAAAAGTTTCGAAATAGGCTAGACATTCCAGGACTTCCACTGTCAGTTCTTAGACAG
Source organism: Orbicella faveolata (assembly GCF_042242905.1). Classification (NCBI taxonomy): domain Eukaryota; kingdom Metazoa; phylum Cnidaria; class Anthozoa; order Scleractinia; family Merulinidae; genus Orbicella; species Orbicella faveolata. The sequence goes on from NW_028301552.1 coordinate 11,969,679, forward strand.
AATGCGCTCGTGTCTCGATGTTCTTGTAGAAGCGGGACAAAACTGCTCGCTATGAATTACTGCTAAGCCACGTTTCATGTACCTTGAAGTAAATACTTACGATATTTAGACCATTACAAAACAGGGGCTTAAGAACAGGGGCTTGGCATTTGTCGCAGGAATGTGCTTACGACTGTGTATTATAATTTCACCCTGCGTATCTCGCTGAGTTGAGCATTAAAGGTTAATATGTAACCATACTTACCCAGATCTGGGTTTGCAATCGATTCTCAGTCTCAAAATTGATACAACAGTGGTCGCCAGTGGTTCTGAAAAGATGAATCCCTGTGTGAAACGAACATCTTTAGAAGCGGATTGTCGAGGGATCCACCTAACTGCGAACCCCGCAAAGCCACGCGAATAATTCTTAGTCTTGAAATGGTCTATCCTTACCTGTGGTCTGTGTGGTCTCGTTGAATGCCTTTATGTGTGTAAAAGCGATTCAAGGGATCTTCCGATTAAAGGATTTTCTAGAATCAAGTCATGTCTGTGGCTATACTGGAATTTGAAAGTACTCTACGAGCAGAAGGCAGATTTTTCTGAATCACGAGATAACAAGCAGTCAAGCGGAAAACAAGGTTGGGTCCAGTCTAGTGTCAAAGCACGCACATTCAGGTCCTGGCCGTGGGCTTTTGTACATAGTGCTAGCATTTTTTCGAGCATTTTAGTGAGGCAAAAGCATTAAGCACAAGAGATGATCTCTTGATTAAGCATTATTCGAGCATTTTAGCGGCATTTTCCCGGAAAATTATTATTTTTTCCACAAAAAATACAAATAATATTTTTTTACGAGAAAAGGGAGACTTAACTCGAAATTTAAAAACATTCAAGTGCCACTTCACTTAAGTATCCCTGAAAGGAGACAAAGGATTAACAGAACAACATATCATTCAGAGAATGAACTTTTGGTGTATTAAATCTATTATATACGTTGTTTTTAACTATACGTATTTGTTAAGCACCCTGAGCTGTTAATTGTGTGAAAACGTTAAAATTAAAAAACTCCTATGTATGAGCATCAATCGAGCATTTAAGTGACTTTTTGTGGGGGAAACCGAGCATTTTAGTGCGGAAATATAAGCACAATGTACAAAAGTCCTGGGTTGGCGTTTTCCCGCTACAGCGCGCCGATTCATTGGCTAGTTTATGGTCACATGACATCTAACAATGTCAAAACTGTTCACCGCCAAATGCACGAGCGGGAAACATTGCGAAAACTATGACGTCAAACGTTTTTTACGTTAAAAAACGGGAAGGCTGCAGGATGTGACAATATTCCACCAGAGGCAATTAAGGCGGGAGGGGACACATCAGAGGAGGTTCTCCTGGGCCTCTGCAACAGGATATGGAATGAGGAGAAGATACCAGAGGAATGGAGAAAAGGTCTGCTAATCAAGCTGCCCAAGAAAGGTGATTTGAGCTACTGTAAAAATTGGCGTGGCATCATGTTGCTGAACACGGCAAGTAAGGTGTTTTGCAGAGTGATCCTGGAGCGCATCAAGATTGCGTTGGACGAAAAGCTGAGAGAGGAACAGGCGGGCTTTCGAGTAGGTCGAAGCTGCACGGATCAAATAGCAACACTGCGGATTATTATAGAACAGAGTATCGAGTGGCAGTCCTCCTTGTACATCAACTTTATCGATTTTGAGAAGGCCTTCGATACTATCAGTAGAGATGTTTTGTGGAGGTTGTTGCGGCACTACGGGTTGCCTGACAAGATAGTCACCATCATCAGAGTTCTCTATGAGGGTTTGTCCGCACAGGTGGTACACAATGGACAGAAGACTCAACCATTGGATATGAGGACCGGGGTAAGACAAGGCTGCCTGCTATCTCCCTTGCTGTTTCTGGTCGCCCTGGATTGGGTGACGAGGACAGCCTTTGACAGGAAAAGAGGTATTCAGTGGACCTTTACGACATCATTAGAAGATCTTGACTTTGCCGATGATCTGGCCCTACTGTCGCACAGAATACAGGATATGAGGGATAAGACACGCGCCTTGGAGGTACAAAGTGCGAAGGTAGGCCTGAAGATCAATGCCACCAAGACAAAGCTGATGCGTATTGGTACCAAACGTGGTGATGTTGTGTCGGTAGCTGGGAAGCGGGTTGAGGAAGTGGATGAGTTCACATACCTTGGGAGCATTGTAAGCAAGAAGGGAGGCACTGACGAGGACATTCAGGCACGAATTGGAAAGGCAAGACAGGCATTTGCGATGCTGAGACCAATATGGCGATCCACGGCACTAACAACCAAGACCAAGCTGAGAGTCTTTGGGACAAATGTGAAGGCGGTGCTCTTGTATGGTTCTGAAACTTGGAGGCTGACCAAGGGATTGGAGCAGAAGTTGCAAGTGTTTATCAATAAGAGCCTGAGGAACATCTTGCGGATTTGGTGGCCTAGAAAAATCAGCAACAAGGACCTTTGGAGTCAAACAGGGCAACGACCGATAGAGGAAGAGATAAGACAGAGAGCTTGGGGCTGGATCGGCCACACACTGAGGAAACCAGATGGACACGTAGTCAAGAGGGCACTAGAGTGGAACCCACAGGGGAAGCGAAAGAGAGGGAGACCCCAGAACAGCTGGAGGCGCACGAGAATGGCAGAGTTGGCGGCGAAGCATGTTACGTGGAATGAGGTAAAAGGCACTGCACAAAATAGGGTTAGGTGGCGCGCGCTAGTTGAGGACCTATGTTCCACTTAGGAACGAAGAGGATTAAGTAAGTAAGTAAGTAAGTATGACGTCAAACGGGAAAGTGGTCACCGTTGACCGCTGTTGCATGTGATCAGATCAGAGCGTGCAGTTGAAGGTGGCCTGGTGTTGTTTGTTTTGTTTTGCGGAAATTTGTTTTTCCATATAAAAAATTACTTTTAAAATGACTGCCCTGGGGAACACTGAATTTTGTTTCCCGAGAATCTCAATGTTTCCATCGACTTCACTCAGTTCCCCTCAGGACCAGTCACCATTAGTGTTAACTGACACAGGCTCAAAAGAAATCATTCAATACTGATACCTATCATTCAATGCTTATGCCTAAAAGATAAGACTTTGGAGGAAGAGGATGAGCCGTGGTTTTGAAAAAAAACTCACCTAAATCTGGCCCGTTGTGCGTCTTCCCTCAACCTATACGTGACATGTGGCATCAGAAGCATATCACTTAGGTGATATCTGGTGGCATACATGGCGTGACTATCTAACAGCCCTGAAAGTTCTGAAAAGGGTTGTGGGAAAATTTCAACATGGCGGACGCGGCGGACACTTTTGGAGAAAAGTTGGAATCGGAAAAGATCTGTTTTGTGGACTGTCATGCGCATATATCTGCGAAAGATTTCAGTGAGGTAAATCATTGCGTAACAGTAGCAGAATGTAGGACTAGTTTGATCCACGTCATTCACACACGTTATAGCTAGAACGATGCATACATGCCCTTTAAAACTGTTGTGTTGTTGTGATAAAGAGTTGTGAAAAAAACGTTTTTGTTTTCAACTATCAAAGGATATCGATGTTGTGATTGAGGAGGCAAGGAAGGTAAGCTAGTTAATCGTTTTGTATGTAGAAATGTGCATTATATCTGTTTTTTTCTATAAGGCTATTTTTTTTTTATAAAGAAATCCAAATAACGTGTACTTTTCGTCATGACCCTGGGAAAACACCAAGGGGTCCTGAAAGTCCAGGAGGAACTACAAAACTTCAAATAGAGGAGATTTACGCCCTCCCTTTACCGCCTCCCCCTGACCCTTTTACTCATCCTCCATCCTCAACACATCTTTGTTTCCTCTGCTCCCAGAGGTCTCCCAAGTGTAATATTAGAGTTTGTACGGAGATCTTGGCTAAAATTTTTATAACAGTTTGTATGGAGATCAGGAGTTGACGTTAAATTCGTTCAATGTATGGGTAATTTACCGAACAAAGACTCTTGAACATTCAATGGTATCCTTTTTTCTCATCCTGGAGATGTTAAACGAGATTTGAGTGAATTTTTAAAAATTTGTCCTAGGGTGCTATTATAACACAGTTCTCCATACAAACTCTTACATTACGCTTGGGTGACCTGTGCTGCTCCTGGAATAGAGGAGTTCGTGCTCTAGGGGGCATTATGGGTAATCAGGGTAAGATTGCAAAGAAACAAACAGCGGCACAATATATGTTTTCCTTCATATTTCCATTCTGACTTTCATTTTTGAGAAGAAACTCTTACTGTAAATAGAGAAACCCCTTTTCTACATTTACTACCGTTTTTGAGTCGATTGAGCTAGGCATTAGCCGACATACCAGAGTAACAGAGATGTTATTTTTGTGGCTTGAGCAAATTGTTCGGTTTTAACCGCAAAAAAAATTCCTATACTCACACCAATCACTCGATTGGCTCAAAAATGCTGGTAAACCTGGAAAAGGGGTTTCTCCGTCTACAGTATATGTTTCATCTCCAAATGTGAAATCAGGATGGAAATATAAAGATAAACATTTGTTTTACGGCTTTGCTTCTTTGTAAATTTGTCTTGATTACCCATAATACCCCTTGATACGGGATCTCCTCAATTAATCTTGTGCTTATGTCCCCAGGTGACTTTGCAAGAATCCAAATGTAACTGTAAAAACCTAGGGGTGACCAGAGTTATTGTGGATATTGGTTTTGATCAATCTTGATTATTTTCCTCTTAGGACTCATGGGATGCAGCCACATAGTTAGGCTTTTTTCTCCTGTATGCAAAGAGGGAGAAGTGGCTAATGTTTAGCCACCCCTCCCCCTGTCCCAGAAAAAGAATAAAAATAAATAACTAAACATCTGAAACTAAGATTCTTGGAGTTGCCACATCCCACTTTTCCATCATATTTTAAACTTTATTTAAAAAGAGTATTGGGTCATATTTGGATTTCAGCAAAATGCTTAGTTGAGAGCACAGCTAGCCCTGGGCTATTGGACACAACTTTCTTTACATGCTGCTTTGGTTATGTATTTTCTTAGGTTGGAGTGAGGGCCATTGTTGGTGTGACAGAATTTAAGGCTGAGTTTGCTGGAATGCTTAATCTTCATGAAAGGTTTGAAATTGTGTACTTTAACCCTTAATTAAATTCTTCCTCCTCTTTCTCCACTGGAGTTAACAAACACCCAATTTACTTTAAGCAATACAAAATGCCAAGACTACATACATAATTAAGTTCTGAGCTTCCCATTTGACGAGGGCTCTCTCTTTTTATGATTTGCCAGAGAATGGATTGAAGCAATGGTGATGGTCCCACCTCCCTGCAGAGATAACCACTCTCACTCCTATACACTTCCCAAGTAGACCCATTCTCATTTTATTGCAACACTTTGGGAGATTCAGAGTAAAGGCTCTGGTTAGAGATACTTGCTATGATTGACTGAATGAATCCTTCTGAGGAGTCAAATACATTGAAACCTCCGTCCTATATATTTTTTTTGCTTTAATTAATCTTGAACGTCGTTTTATTTGGATTGATGAGGCTGATAGAAATCTGATACCTCTAATGGTTTTTACATATATTTTAGGTATCCAGATTTCATAGCTCCTTGTGTTGGTGTTCATCCTGTACAGAGTCTTTGTCCTGATCGCAGTGCTACCCTTGAAGTAAGTGAAACAGCAATAAAGAGTGAAATTTTCTTCACGCTAAGTCCTGATTCCTAATTCCTGTTCAAATGAACGTTTCTTTAATATTTTTGTTAGTGATGACCGTTTCTTAGTTTTGTTGATACTGGGCCAGGGGGGACTCCCATATAAAAAGGATGGGGGTGCTGGTCGGAAGTATTGTTGAAAACAACCCATAGGAGATATCAATTCTAAAACAGCACATTACATGTATCTCCTATCATTCTTCTTTTTTGGCTCAATTTCCTAAAAGCTACCATAGAAGCTCCTGCTGTGGACCTTTAGAGGTACCAAAACCACTTTTTTAACTCCCTAAAGGTATGACAAGCACCCCCGTCCTTTTTACATTGGATTCTACCCCCTTCCCCCTGGGATACTGGGATGAGATGGAAAAGGTGTGGTGTCCTTATGGTTAATGCTCTGCACTCCTGATTGAGCAGCTTAGTTTGAGCCCTGGCTAGACCCTTGACTATGTTGTTGGACAAGGCACATGTAATCTAGGCCTAATAAAAATTAATACAACTGCTGGCCAGTAGATTTTTCTTCTTGATGTGGGGAAACCGGATTGTTTTGCCGGGGAAGGGGAGGGGGTCTGTGTATTTACAACTCTCCCATAGAGGTCAATCCATTTCACTTGTATTGCATCACATCACAAAGCCTGCGAACGCAGACGTACATGTATTTCTGGCTGTCGCTTGTCTCCGCCGAAAGTAACATCTGCAAACCCGAGCCATGAAATGATTTCTGTGACGTAGGAATTTTAAGCCAATCACAGTTTAGTTCAAGTAGCCCCAGAACTACTGCGTGAGGTATTCGCTGTGAGGAGCACTTGAGTTTTATTCTATCACGGAATCTGATTGGCCAAGGAGAGACAAAAGTCATTACATCACAGAAATCGTTTCCTGGCTCGGGTTTGCAGATGTTATTTTCGGCAGAGACAAGCGAAAGCCAGAAATACGTCTGCGTTTGCAGGCTACATATCACATTGCATCCAAGGAGTTTGCTCCTGACTGATCCTCCCCTAGGGAAGTACATAGTATGCATTATTTTACTTTTTCCACTGAAAAAACAGTTCATTGGAATGGTTCCTTGTGGTTAAGGGTCATAGCATTGTTATGGTTACCCTCTATGCTCAGCTAGTAGTATGTGGCTCTACCAGCCTTATAGCAACATTCTCCTTGTTCATCTATAAATTTGCTGTTTATTGTAATGTAGTGGTAAAATATTGTTTCCATCGGCCATATGCTGAGTGGTTACCTGAACTGGACAAACAAGGTTTCCATTCCAGAAGCTAGCACCAATGAGGCATCTTGCTTCTGGTATCATCAGTATTGTAACAGACATAGCCTTTTCATCTTAAGATAAAGTAATAAAATAATTGTCATGAATTAAATCTTATTGTGCTAGATATGTTGTTCTTATGTTGCAGGATTTTGATGGTGCTGAGGAGTTTATCAGAGACAATCATGAAAAGCTGGTGGCCATTGGAGAGGTAAGAGAGTGCCACATGCCTGAAGAAAGTACACCCTTTTTGCGGTATTGGAAATTAATCTTCATCAAGTCGCCAAGTTGTAAAATCACCAAATCATTAAATCATCGCTGTTTTTTTGGAGAGAATAATTAAACCATGGAAAATTGCACAGCACTCTTTTTGCAGCACCTTTTAAGTTATTTTTTCTTCTTTTCATGCATGATTAAGTTGTGACACATTATTTATATTTCATCAGTATTCAGATGTTTGCCTGACATTTTCTTAATGAAGGTTGGTTTAGATTTTACCCTAGGATTTATAAGCAAAGAGGAAGATAAAGATATACAGAGAGAGGTGTTTAGCCGACAGGTAGAGAATCCCTTCTGACTTGAAATGTCTTTTCATATTTACCACTTTACAATCATATATCAGCCCATAAACTGTACCTAACTGATCAATACCTGGTTATTTGAAATATTTATAAATTTAAAATTTAGATTTAAAATTTAAAAATGCCTTTTTGTTGTTGCAGATAAAACTTGCCCAAGAGCTTGATCTCCCTTTGTATGTGGGTACATCATTTTCAATTATCAAAATAAATGATATTAAAATAGCTACCAAGCAGAGTGTCTTTCCTTAGTGTTTCCACTCTTAAATTTGTAAATTAATTAGCCCTTGTCAATTAGCTTAGATGTTAAATACACTATATTTTGAGAATAAAAAAGAAAACATCTGAACAACATTTCTCAGATTAGTTTGCTATGCTGTATTAAATCTTTTACTTTTTTGACTATGCTGAAAGCATTTTGTTTGATGTGGTGTCTTGTTGTTTGCAGAAATGTCCATTCCCGATCAGCAGGGAGGCATGTGATTGAATTGCTACAAGAACATGATACTTCTTATCCTATAAACATTAGTTACAATTCCTCTAGAAACTCTTAGAACAGAATGTCATACCTCATTTTCTTGTGTTAAAGATATTGCACAAGGACAACAAAGATAGTTCATATTGTTAGAGAAGATTTAAGACAATATGAATACTACCAGAGCCAGTTTGATTCCCTTTGGTGGGAGAATCTTTAATTAAAAAAAGTTAAAATTAAATTTTAGTTTTTCATTCTTAGGTGCCAAGAACGTTCTACTGCATGCATTTAATGGGAAACCTTCCAATGCTCTCAAGGGAGTTCAACAAGGATACTATTTTTCGGTTCCACCATCTATAGCTCACTCACCACAGGTAAAATGTTTTGTTAAGTGTTGTGGACGTCTAGTAAAGGAATCTTAGTTTTACAAAGTGATGTTGTTCATTGATAGAAAAATTGTCTAGAACATGATTAGGAATGGACAGATAAGGTACTCTACCACCCAATCCTGTGGAGGCTCGGTGGCCTCATGGTTATTGTGCTTGCCTCCGGATTGAGCAGTCCGGGTTCGAGCCCTGGCCGGGGACATTGTGTTGTGTTCTTGGGCAATATATTTTACTATCACAGTGCCTCTCTCCACTCAGGTGTATAAATTTAATGCTGGGTGGGTAATCCTGTGATGAATTAGCATTCCATCCAGGGGGAGAGGGGCAGTAGAAAAATTCCTAGTTGCTTCATGCTCATGCTAGTTAAGTGATGGCCTGATGGGCCACTTGGCTTGCATGTACATGTAGACTTAATCCTTTTTCTACCTTACCACCCAATTCTAGGAAGTTGGGTGGTATGTTCTGCTATAAAATGATCATTTATTGGAGTGTGACATGCAATTTCAGAACCCTGTCTAGGGTTAGGGGGGTGGGTGGGGGAGAGATGAGGCTTGAATTGTTGTACTAGAATATGAGTAGGGGCTGTGTACAGTATGGCTGGTGTGTGAGATAATGCACTGGAACATGTTACGGGGTTGATGGGTGTTTGGAGTGCTGGACGAGGTATACTAATGTGTTGCTTATTAGGATTAAGAGGGAGCAGGAGGGTGAGATATTTTTCTAGAGCCCTGTCTGGGGTGGGTTGCTCTGGTAGAACATGACTGAGTTTGCCTTTGTTGACAGTTTGGTTCTTCATTGTTAGAAAGAAAATCTTGTGAAAAATTTCCCACTCTCGAATCTTCTACTGGAAACAGATTCACCAGCCCTGGCTGCTGAAAAACGGGTACTCAGATTGTGTCATTAATGTTTGGGATATGAATGTTGCTCACCAGTATCACTTGCTTAGACCTGGTACCCAAAATAAAGAAAGTTGTCTACCCTAGCATTTTATTTTGATGTACCTTTAATTGTCACAACTAAAAGAAAGGTGTATTGTGTATACTCAAACAACAACAATAACAATAACAACAACAACTTTATTGATGTGTTTAGATAAAATAGCCCAGGGTGAAATCCTCTACTCACTGAGGACACCTAAAAGTTAACTTGAAGGAACTATTTTCAGCATTAAAAGTTAAAATTAAGGATCTATTTACAACTGTTAAACATAAACTCATATATTATAAATCATCAGGTTAGAGCAAAGAAATCGTAACTGTGATTCGTATTGGTTTGGATACCTGATCTTGTTACAGATTTTTACAATTTTATATCTCTGTTTAAGCCTTAGGGTTAGATATTAAACACTTCACACAGCATATTTATCAAATTCACCCAAGCCTCTAATTATTTCGTCCAGGGTACTCCATACTGTGTCCTTTCAACCCTCTCTGAATGTTTGACAATGTGACGAAGCAGTGTCTCTGATGTTTGATATGTTGCTTCTTAAATAATTTATTTTTTATTTTTTGGCAGACAAGGAATGAGCCTAAGAACATCTACATCTCATGCAAGGTAATCTCAAGGATTAAAGGAATTCCTATGCAGACAGTTTATGAAGAAACCACAAAAAATGCTCTGAAGTTGTTTCCTAAACTCCACAGATTTATTAGAAAGAGATTTAATAAGCAATCCAGATTAAATTACCAAAATTAGCAAAATTATTTATTAATATGGTGAGTGGAATGTTGCCTGTGAACAGACTTTAGCTGGAAGGGTTTGACAGCGGCTGGAAGGGTCTGACCACGACTGGAAGTGTCTGACAGTGGCTGGTAGGGTCTGACCGTGGTTGGAAGGGTCTGACCATGGCTAGAAGGGCCAAGAAAGAACTGGCTGAGAGTGAAGTGGTTAAGGGGAGAGATGTTCACTGGCTAAATTGAATGGGATTCAGGGAGTGATTGACAAGTAATTTCAAAATTGCCAAGATCATACAGTAATGACAATTATTTAAGAAATAGAAAACAACGAGATATGCTGGGGAAACATGAGCCGACAGGTGAGTGCTTCCACAGCTTTTTATGAGTTCTTCCAAACATTCGCAAGTGTTTCTATTCAACAATTAGATTATTAGCTCGAGATTTCTATTGCACAATAGTTGACTCGCGCTGGGCCCTCGTCAACTATTTCACATAGAAATTGAAAACAAATCTGATTGTTTTTGCATAAATCTACTAGTCGTTCAAAACTTTATCTAAATACTCTTCACAGACACCTGGAAAATGCAGAGAAGTGGCTGTCATTCTATTAACAAATGCACACTGCTACGCTACTCACTCTCTATCACAGAATAGATAGAGAGTAGCGTAGCCAATCAGAGAACGGCATTCATGATAGAACACCAGTAGATTTATAAAAGTTGATAGAAACATGGAGTACATGTTTTCTACTTCCTTTAGAAAATTCTGCAACGAGGAAAGAGAAAACAACCTGTTTACTTTGATCATCAAAATGTAAATTCTCTTTGCTCACGCCATCATTATGTCAACAGTTCGTGCTAGTTCGCTTTTCTTTCAAGTTATAGAAACATGATTTTAAACCAATCAGTGCGCATATTTTCTTTGGACTATTTTCTAATAGAAATTACAAGTATGTTTACTGCCTGAATTGTTTTTATAAAAGTACCAGTTACCAATTAATCACTCAGTAAGAAAATGTGAAGCAAATTCTATGTGAACCTCTCAGCTCTTTTGGATAAAAAGCAAAACCCACTCAGGTGGACTTGGGATTTTAGAGAATGGGGTTTGAGATATGGACTGCTGAAGGCAGTCCCCTGCAGGAGGGTCCAGGGGCATCCTACCCTGGGAAATGTTTAGAATTGATCTCCTTGGAAATGGGATTTCTGGCATTCTGAGGCCAAGTCAGCGTGCTACAATGCCTCATTCTTTTTAATTTAGGGGGTTCAACTGAATTCCGGAACACCCCTAGGTCCCCCCAGACCCGGTAATGTATTCCATCAGTTTTACAAACCATTAGTAAAAAGTAAGATAGATACTTAATTTTTAGCAAGGAGCAAAGCAAGTGAGTAAAATATTGTTTTAAACACAAATTTTATTTTTGAGTGGCAACAATGATATTTTGTCAATTGCTCTGTTAATGCATAAAATATTGTTTTTAACATGAGGAAATAAAATTCATATGTAATTTTCTTTTTATTTTATAGGCAAAGTGACTGTTTGTTTAAATAGCCGTGAAAATATGTCATTAATATTCTCACTAGTAAGGATATGGAAAATTTGCCACTTAGATCACAGATGTAGTTTCGTATGAATTTTATGAATGGTGTATCTTCCAGTAACCAGTGAGTTTTATGAGTGGTAAATTTTCCAGTAAAGCATTTGTGTCTATATAATAAAGTCAGTACATTATACATTAAATTCAAATTGGCACATGTCAAGTGCAGATGTCTACATGTACTTGCAAATACTGGTATGCAGAATTGAGAGTTTTTTTGTTGATGTTAATTAAAAAATTATGGGCAGAAGAGATTGTGTAACAGAATGCTCACTTGCCACCAAAAGTTATGTGATCTGGGTCTGATTCCAGCCTCAGGTGCCATATGTGGGTTGAGTTTTTTATTGCATTGAAAAGATGACATTGAAAATTTAGTGATTTGAACAATTTATAAAAAGGAATCTGCCCAAAGTTAAAAATGATACAACATTTCGGACTTGTATTCAGGAGTCCTCACAATCCTTCTTTCCTACACAGGGCTGTCATTAAGGGCCGTAACCCGTAACACCTGTTAAGGCTGAGTATGCTTGATTTTCCCTTGATGCTATGGGTGAAATTGCCTGTTGTTGATAGAATTCAACCACAAAGTAACAAGTTTGCAACCAGTGTGGAGAATGAGGCTACAGGTGACTCAGAACTTACTGACAGCCCTGCTACACACCAACTCTCAGCCTGGTTCACACTAGTGACACATTGGTCTGGTGGGCAAGTGAAATTAAACTCAGTAGACTTGTGAGTCTGAATGAAGATTTCAGCTCAATAAATGATAATTTCAGTCAGAGGCTATTTCAAAACTTACGACTATAAGATAAGTTAATCATTGAGTTGAAAGCATGGATTAGTTAGAGTCTAGTTTGGAATCCAAGCATACTTTGTTTACGTTTGTCCTCTGATTGCCATACTGGCTGCCATGTTGGCAAGTAATATTTAAGTGGGGGTAAGTGAAAACTGAAATTTTCTAGCCCCAATTTTTTTCCTGCTCTGAACCTGCTGACTTGAACATCCAAATCAAAAACAGTCAGGCTTTACTGGTCAAAGTTCCTTTGTTTTCAATTGGTGGCTTTCATATTCTTTTGCCCTGGAACATATTAGGTTTTATGCCATGCGACCATCAGATGGGAAGGGCCTATTCATCAGTATGAGTTATTATGCAACCATTCTATGCTGTTACCCTTTTTTCTTCTGTAAGAACGGGAATGAGCAGGCAAGTTATTTACTACATCAACAAGCTATTTACTGCCTCAAGCAGTTCATTTAATTACACATGGTCGAGAGAAAGACGCACAGACAACAGTGTCATTCCCAATTACACAGCATGAGAAAGTTGGCTTGGGCTTTAACCTAGACATCTGGGTGCAGAGTCCACCACTCCAACCATGAGGGTATGGGAACTGTATGCTTCACATGATAATGACTTGTTATATTTTGAATACACAGCATTATCAATGGCTTTGCACTTCCACTCAAAGAAGAACACAAGCACTTCTTGATGAAAGTGCTCATGCCGTTACACAAGGTCAAAGCACTGAGCATGTACCATCCACAGGTCAGCCTTTTTTGTCTTTTTAGTTGCTTAACTCTGGACTTTTTTAAAATTATGAATAACAATGAAAACGTTAAAAGGTGGCTTTTCCATTACTTGAAAATGGGTACATGTTTGGAAATAGTTCCTTCACTGTTAAAAGTAATAAAGTTTAGGAGGGAAGCGAAGGGGTGATGTGCATGTGTGATCCCATTTTCCTGGTAAATTTTAACAAAATTCATGAGTTGCATACTTTTAGCTACTAATAACAATGTCTTTTGTTATAAATTTACAAATGAATGTATTTTAGTGGCTTTTCACATGTCAGACACCAATTTTTCCTCTCAGCGTGTGTCGTGCATAAACCCTTTGCCACCCTTGCTTATCAACTGGGGTAACGGAATTCTAGTTAATTTGATTTCTTTCTGGGATTGGGCTAAACTGTATCTCAGTGACATTGTGCCTTGTTCGATTTGTGGATAGAGATGGGGATTTGTGAGCTTAGCGTTTCATTTTGACAACTAGAATTATTGTTGCTGTTATTCTTAGGGAAAAAGAGAAGCTTAAAGAGAGGGAAGAAGCTTGGCTAAAAATAGATGAACTAGCTCATAAGAACCCTAATGTAAGTACACTTGATTGCCAAACTATAAAGGACAACATTTAAATAATCAACTATGATGTAGGGAGTATGTTGCTACCTGTTTTCATGTTCTTTACATACAAAACCATCAAATTGTAATCTGCCTTGCGCAGGATGTGGTGTGCCTTATTTAGTTAAGCTTTTGTTAATCTTGTCTTGCCCTCTTGTGTAGGTGATAAGCACTCAGATGATAATTGTCATCTCTTAATTTGTTTCAGTATGTGAAGATTGCTCGTTTAACTGATGCGGAGGATGGAGATAAAGTGTCAAGCCTGTGTATGGAGTTGGGTAATGAAATGGAAGGTGTAGAGGAAGGTGCAGTTTATATTCAAGAAGTGTCAAAAACGGTAATTTGCTAATAAGCTGTTTTGTATTTTTTGCTGTTCAACTACATGCTGGCTGCAATTAAACCATACAATAATTGGGTTGCTACCTTTTTCTCAGCTTGCCATTGTTACATGGTTTTTGCTTCAATTATGACTAAATGTTCTTACTGCATTCTTTGGCACTGAAGTGAATTCTTCTTGACTGATGTTTTCTGTGGGGAGGCATGATGACCTGATGGTTTGTGCCCTGGACTTCAGATCAAGTTATCTTGGTTCGAGCCTTGACAGGGATTACTGTGTTGTGCTTGTGGAGACGTTGTTTACTCGTACTGTGCCTATCAAAATGGGTACTGGTGGCTTGAATGCTGAGGGGGTGGGGGATAACCTTGAGAAGACTAGCTAGCATCCCGTCCAGGAGGGGTAGCAACACTTCTTGTTTGTGATGTCCCAGAAACCGGACTGAGATAAACATCAGCTCAATCAGCCACTAAACTTAATCACAGGTTTTTTTTTCTAACTGAAATGTTTTCCTGACATTGTTATCTCTCTCGACAGGAATTTGCTGCAAAGAAACCAGAGAATAGGAAGTTTGTGCGGCGGAAATCTGAACTTCCACATGACTCAAGGACTGTAAATGCACTGTCAGATTATAATAGTCCAGAGGAGTACCTTACTTCAGCACCCGAAACGTAAAGTGCATATCTACGTGTTGCCTACATTTGGCAGATTTGAACTTTTTAAATTCAATTGCAGGTTTTCTCTGATATCTTTATTATTAGACATATTTTGAACCCTGTGTTCTTACTTATTTTAAGGTGTAACTTACATCTAATAGCATGCAAGGCAACTATTCATGGACATGAGGCAAACTAATTTAGTTTGGGCGAGAAATTTTAATGAGGTGTAGAAAGACTATTATTTTTGAGCAAATTAAATGAGTGACATTTTCATGAAGGCACCCAAAGAGTTTTTTAAACCCTTGATTCAATCAGAAACAACACATTCATCACTCCAGTGTGTCAACACCATATGTTGATGTACCAAGTGATGCGATCAAGAAGAAGCCTTGGATATAAAGAAGAAATCTTTCAATATTGTGAGGATGGAATAATAATAAGAATATTACCCATTTCTCCCTTAATCATGTGCTTTTAGGGGATTTTTAAGACAGTTTTTAATCAACTTACTGAAAATGGCCAGACAATTAGTTCTTCAAGACATTGGCTGCTAAGTGGATCACTGTTAAAGCTCTGGTAAGCCCCCCTCTCTTTAAGAAGTGTCTTTCCTTTCTTTCATATAATTTTGTGAAAAGTGTCTCCCCTTACAAAGATGGAAGCCTTAATCAATTTCTGATGATGAATTTAGTAGTTTTTAGGTTGCTAGGTGCTGTATTGTTTTTGTTTTTTATGGTTGCTCTTTGTGAAGAATGTCGTCTCGGATTCTTCGTTTACTATAGCTGATGTATGATTTCAAACAACCATTAAATATCACCTCTCACTCTCTCATCCTCTTCATCCTGGCTGGGACATCAGGCCAACACAACACTTGCCATCCTTGGCAATCTTTTCAGACTCTGCCCAGACTAGACCAAGCTGTTTGAGGTCTGCCGTCATTGTTAGGGAAATACTGCACCCCTGCTTAAGTTGGTAGGTGGGTGGGGCCTACTAGAGCTTTATGGCAAATGATTGACTTTTATTTTGTACTAAGTCATGGGTTTTAAGTTTATTATTTAGAACATGGATGTTTTAAACTATTCTGAACAGAAGCATGGCATATGCACACATCAAACAGAAGTTTCAATTAACTTTCATGCAAACTATTCCTCTGTGAATATTTTTAAAAAAGTTGCTTTGGGAACTTAATATGGAGAACCCCGCGTAAAGGAAGGTAATATAGGAATGAGTGATGCGAAAAATTGTCTTGGACAATAAGCTTGTAAATAATTGCGAGATGCTCTGGGCTTGTGGTGAATTCCAGGCATGGTGAAGGAGATTGCTGAGTTTTTAAAGAAACTATTCTTATCAAGGTAGTTTATTACCAACTTGGGGTTAACTTATTCGAAATCACTTGGCAATTGTCTCGGAAGTGGCACCGATTCAGCTCTCTCAATATGCAGTGGTGCTCGCCAGTTCTGAGTTAATACAGTCGAACCTCTTCACAACGGCCACCTTGGGGACTGATGAAAGTGACCGTGGTGGAGAGATAGCCGTTTTTGGAAGGTTGGGGGTGTAGTATAACGGTACGTATGTGGTACGGATCAAGTTTCATGACCTTTTCCGATAAAAAATATTTTTTGTCAGTCGCTAATAAACTGGCCGTTGTCGAGTTGTTATTTTGGTAGTTGGAACGCGCTTTAGTGGCCGTTGTGGAGAGGTGACAGTTGTAGATGTTAACAAATAAGGGTGAATATATGGACCGTCCGCCGGGACAAAAATAAGAAGCCGCTGTAGAGAGTTGGCCGTTAGTGGAGGCTCGACTTGAGTCAGCTAAATGATTTTAGAAGTCAGGAACTAACTTAGCTACAGTATGGTAGGGGAATTGTAAGTAAGACTACGTAACTCGTACGAAGTACAACAAAATGTCTGAAACGGAAGTCTCTTATTTTCTTAATCCTTCGTCTATTTTTATTCCAGGGTTGGACCCGAGTGGTTTGTGGGTGTGGTTTTATTATGCAATCTCTCTGTTGATAAGGGTAAAGGGCGTGTTTTATGTACCTTGGTTCACCTTGGTTCCCAATGACTACCAAAAGACGGACATTATACTACCCTGTAGACGTGTATCTCCGAGGTGAAGGGGGGGGGGGGGGGGGGAAGGACTCCGTTGTGAAAAGGTCGGGGATGCTCGTCGTGCTGCTTTATAGGGGTTTTAATTACAGATTGCGGCCTCACTTAGGGTGCTCTGAACGAAACATCACTATTTTTGGCCATCAAGTTGTCTTAAAGGATTACACTCAAAGAAATAAGGAAACGCTGTTAGGTCCATTTTTGGGGGCTAAATAAAGATTCAGCCACGCCCAGATAGGTCTCCTTTAGGGGGTTCTGACGAACATCCTCGAGCTTTTTACATGGGAGTTCCCCTTCCCCGGAGTGTGTGTCACGCTAAATTTGGTGGCCTAAAATGGGGTGATCTTGGCAGCTTTGGGGGGGGGGGGGGGGGGGCGGGGGCGGGGATACAACGAAACAATAAATGTTCTTTCTTCTGTGAAATGTATATTTATTCAGTAATAAACATCAAGGTATGTATTTTAAAGTGTATTTTTTTGATGTTTTTGTTCGAACACAATAGACCATTTTCGAGTCACCTTGTGCGTCTTTTTCAAAACGAGTCCGTGCAAAAATGAGTTTCATAGTGAATGGTTTGAACCCAGGAGTATCAGTAGTTCGTATAGTGTGATCGTCCGGGTGAGTGTAGTTCTGAAAAGAACTGTTGTTGGTGACTGACGTTTCGACAGTCACCAACAACTTTACTTACTGACAAATCAAGACGCAAACTACAATCTACGGAGAACTTTATTGACGCTATTAAGACAGTACAGATACCCGACGACTACAAACTTGTGTCTTTTGATGTGAAATCACTGTTCACCAGTATTCCACTTCAATTGGCATTGCAGTGTACCGAGACCGCTATACGACAATCTACTGTTAAACTACCGTTACCGACACAAGACATCATGGACCTTTGCCTTACATCGACTTACTTTCAGTACAACGGTAAACACTACAAACAGTTGCATGGAACAGCAATGGGGTCACCTGTTTCTGTCGTTGTCGCAGAAATTGTGATGCAACACGTGGGGGAACACGCCCTCGCAACTTGCCGACAAACGATACTGCTTTGGTTACGCTACGTTAATGACACCTTTACCGCCGTTCACAAAGACCAAATTGACGATTTTCACGACCACCTAAACGAACAGAACGCCGACATCCAGTTTGCTAAAGAGATCGAAGAAAATAGAAAACTTCCTTTTCTAGACTGTTTGGTAAGCCGCGACAACAACGAACTACGAAGGACAGTGTACAGAAAACCGACGCATACCGACAGATTACTTGACGAATCATCCTACAACGCAACTTCACACAAAGCCACGACTATAAAGACTTTGACGAGACGAGCGCAACTAGTTTGTGACACACCGGACAACTTACGTGACGAAAACAGATACCTTGAACGTGGTTTTGACAAAAACAACTGCAACACTGACTATTAGACGAAACATTTACCGACCTACTGAAGCTGACGCTACGAACAGGAACCCTACACCTGTTACTACAGTGACCATACCTTACATTAAGGGCACTTCTGAGACCATCTCACGGATCCTGCAGCCCTGCCACAACATTCGTGTAGCCCACAAACCTACAACTACGTTACGACACTGACCAACGTGAAAGACAGAGACGAACCTAACAATAGACAGGGAGCAGTTTACAAGATCAAATGCTCCGACTGCTAGGCTTCCTACATTGGTGAGACTGGCAGAAACCTTAACACGAGACTGACTGAACACAAACGAGCCACGAGAAATGGTGATGCCAACAATCACGTTGCTGTACATCATCAAGTGACAAACCACAACATTGACTGGGACTCTGCTCAGTGCTTAACCTACAGTACAAACTATTTTCAACGACTGACTCTGGAAAGCTGGTACACTAACCTAGAACAAACACCTCTTAACAGATGTCAACAACTACCGGCGCCTTACAAACGACTTATCCATGACGGAAACGAAACCGACAAACGGACTTCTAACAGACCGACTTAACAATACACGGACCACAAACCGACCTATTTGACTAACAATAGACGGATCGAAACTCGCCAATGACTGATGACAAACTTCACACGAGTCTTTCAGCCAATACCATCATGGCTATACTGACCAATCACGTTCAACGGACCAGACTTATAACATCATCGACTGCCAAACACTATTCACTTGACTCTGAAGATGATTTCCGCTCAGGTCTTCGAAACGTCAGTCACCAGCAACAGTTCTTTTCAGAACTACACTCACCCGGACGATCACACTATACGAACTAAAAATGAGTTTGATATACATGAAAAGAAACCTCAAGGTGGAACACATTTTCAGAAGAATGGTTTCGCGCTTTTGACACAAGCGAAAACCAACTCGGAAATGGCCCATCGGGTGCAGCTGGCTACCTGCCACACGCTACTTCTAAAATAGCTTACCCTAGCGGATTAGCATCACATCCGGGGTGAGTCGTACTCCTGTAGTAGCTGTTTCATGCTATGGAAACCGGAGATAAGCACAATTTCACACTGAATGTCAGCCGTCCCACATTTGAAGGGAAATGGGCCTAGGGACGAGGCTGGTCAATTTAACAGACTAAGGCCATCATAAGAGTTAAAATGTATTCATTTTGTTGGTATTCATCTCAGTTAAGATTTAACTCAACCATTTTCTAATGCGTTAGGAAATTCCAAAAGAACGCTTCCGGGCATAGGTCGGTGGGGCGTGTTCGCATGTCAAGTCCGCGAGAACACGTTTTAGCCTACCTGGACTAGTCCCTGCAACAGGTCACGGGGACAAGTACCATTGTGTGAACTGGCCATTTTTACTTCACAATCTAGTCGCAGGGACCAAACTTTGGTGCCTGCGACTAGTCCCACGAATTTAAACCAGTTTGAATTTTTGGGACAAGTCCCTACGACTTGCTCCTCGAAACGCGTCGAGTGAACTGTTCATGAGTCAAGTCCCTGCAACCAGTCCCTTGGTGTAAACTCTTCAGGGCACTAGTCGCAGGGACTAGACTCCTCGTGTATGCCGGCCTTAAAGAAGCCTCATTGAAACATTCAAACAGTCCACTTATAAGTAAACAGTTTTCTCAATCAAAGAACTATCTCCAGCTCGATTCTATTGCTCTATTACAACGAATAAATAAAGGCCTTCATTTGGCGCGAAAATATGCTAGGATATTTGTCCGCAGACATGATCTGTTCCAAGAAGCGAACAGTCTTCCGAGAGCGTAGCTCGAGGAAAACTGAGATTTGAGGAACGTATTACGTGCAAAGACAAATATCTGAGCGTCTTTACGCGCCAAATGAAGGCTATTGTGTTGATTATTCTTCCAATTTTTTTTTCGCAACACGCGCTGTTTAAAAATTGGGAATATCACTTGGATATTCCCTAGGTTTAGCTGGGATATATTCAGTCACGTGACGCGTTTAGCCCAATCGCGACTAGTGAAACTATTTGATGGATTATAATGAGTGGTATCACAAAAAGAGGGTGTGCACTTTAGGCCTAGATAGATTCTGTTCAAAAAATGTTAAATAGTTGCTTAAAAATATCCCCAAAAGTTGCTCAAAAGTTGCTTAAAATCGCAAAAGTTGCTTCAAAAGTTTTTATAGTTGCTCGTGTTTTGGTGTTATTTGGACTCCACATGTTTCAGTTGCAACCTGGATTGATCTCTGATGTTGTTCTTCATCATATCCTTCATTGTCAGAAGAAAGCGCCTTGCCGTCCGCCATTTTTTAGCTAATTGTACCATATTTGGAATATTAACACAGGATACCCATTCTGGAAATGGAGTTACATCCAGCATATCCATATTTGGAATCTATCAACACAAGATACCGATCAAAACGCAAGAGAGTTTCTAGTGAACTTCTTATGAGTTTCCCAAGAAAAGGTGTTAAAACATCAATTACTTATGAATGTGACTTCGAAATAGTGAAAATATGCCAAAAACATGCTACAATCCCGGCCAAAAGTGGTTGGGACACTTGAGCTAGATCACGTTTTCCCCATCCCCCCTAATCAATGTTGGAAAATATCGCGTTTTCTCCAACAGAAAGGGAAAAAAATCACCCGATTATCAACATTGTAAGTGGGGGGAGGGGAGAACTTGCTTGCTGTCCCAACTTTTTTGTCCGGGATTGTAGCTTTTAGAAAAGATGCTGTAAAGTTGCTCACTCGCCGAAAAGTTGCTCAGCGTTGAAAAAGTTGCTCAAAATCGTAAAAGTTGCTCAAAAGTTGCCGAGCAGAATCTATCTAGACCTAGTACGCTTTCGTTCGTCAGTTGATAAACAATAATATTATCACAAACAGATTATCACAAACAGATGAAAGAATACATTAAAACTCGGATAAACATAGAAAAATTGTCTATTTACATCGTTCATTAAACATATAATAAACTATCACAAGCAGATACAATTGTGCAAACCTTTTTTACATAGCATTTCTCTTAAACTTAGTCAGTCGGTTGTTCCCAGGCGTCCGAGGCTCAGTTTCGTCTGGAAAGAGAGACGTCCAGAGACTAGGCTGACCTTCAGTACACTAATTCCTATTTTTAGCCCTGGAACTTTTTTCCTCGCTAGATCAACAGTATATGCTTGCCTTAAACCCGAGTGAAAGCCGGAAAAATTTTTTAGCGATTCTGTAAAAACTGAAAATTGTGTAATTTTACCAATGACATCTCAACTCCGAATTCACAGTGTAATGACTGGAAAAAGGACAAAATATAAGAAAATTCCATCGTAGTAGAGATTATTAAAAAACATAGCTACTTTTGGACTTCCGAGTGGTAAGAAATTTCGAAAGCGAAGCAATTCGTATCTTACTTAAAAGCCACGTGGTCTCGAATTACATGTCACACACAAAATCTGTCAGTGTTCATTCAAGAACTAAAAACCTAACAGCGGGAAATCTTCCTATGGAAACAAATCCATTGTTAGTGTTGTGTTGGATTCAAGCACCTCAATTAGACCTACTACACCAGCATCACCAGTGTCATTGTCAGACAAAGCCAACACTGTCAGCGTTGTGTTGGATTTAAGCGCCTCAGCTAGACCTTCCGCACCAGCATCACCAATGTCATTGTCAAACAATGTCATTGTCAGACAATGCCAACACTGTCAGTGTTGTGTTGGATTTCAGCGCCTCAGCTAGACCTGCTGCACCAGCATCACCAATGTGATTCCGTGACAAATCCAACTCTGTCAGTGTTGTGTTGGATTTAAGTGCCTCAGCTAGACCCGCTGCCCCAGCATCACCAATGCCACTGTCACTCAATTTCAACACTGTCAGTGTTGTGTTGGATTTAAGCGCCTCAGCTAGACCTGCTGCACCAGCATCACCAATGTCATTGACAGACAATTTCAACACTGTCAGTGTTGTGTTGGATTTAAGCGCCTCAGCTAGACCTGCTGCACCAGCATCACCAATGTGATTCCTTGCCAAATCCAACTCTGTCAGTGTTGTGTTGGATTTCAGTGCCTCAGCTAGACCCGCTGCACCAGCATCACCAATGCCACTGTCACTCAATTTCAACACTGTCAGTGTTGTGTTGGATTTAAGCGCCTCAGCTAGACCTGCTGCACCAGCATCACCAATGTGATTGGAAGACAATTTCAACACTGTCAGTGTTGTGTTGGATTTAAGCGCCTCAGCTAGACCTGCTGCACCAGCATCATCAATGTGATTCCTTGCCAAATCCAACTCTGTCAGTGTTGTGTTGGATTTAAGCGCCTCAGCTAGACCTGCTGCACCAGCATCACCAATGTTATTGACAGACAATTTCAACACTGTCAGTGTTGTGTTGGATTTAAGTGCCTCAGCTAGACCTACTGCACCAGCATCACCAATGTTACTGAAAGACAATTTCAACACTGTCAGTGTTGTGTTGGATTTAAGCGCCTCAGCTAGACCTGCTGCACCAGCATCACCAATGTCATTGAAAGACAATTTCAACACTGTCAGTGTTGTGTTGGATTTAAGCGCCTCAGCTAGATCTGCTGCACCAGCATCACCAATGTCATTGACAGACAATTTCAACACTGTCAGTGTTGTGTTGGATTTAAGCGCCTCAGCTAGATCTGCTGCACCATCATCACCAATGTGATTGGAAGACAATTTCAACACTGTCAGTGTTGTGTTGGATTTAAGCGCCTCAGCTAGACCTGCTGCACCAGCATCACCAATGCCAGTGTTAGACAATGTCAACACTGTCAGTGTTGTGTTGGATTTAAGCGCCTCAGCTAGACCTGCTGCACCAGCATCACCAATGCCATTGACAGACAATTTCAACACTGTCACGGTTGTGTTGGATTTTAGCACATCAGCTAGAACAACAACGTTTGCAGCATCAATTTTGCCACGACAAAGTCGCAGCGTTTGAAGTTGAAGAGATGAGCCAAGCTCACGGGCCAAATCCGCTTGAAAACTGCTGTTATCTTGTTTACATTCTTTTACGCACTCCAATGCAACTGTCAACCAATCATCGGTATCATCGCCATCGCTTTCATCGCTATCGGCATCGCTATCATCACTATCATCCTGGTTGACTTCTCTCATGATATATTTCGTTAGGGATACTGCTTCTTCCTTGCATCGTGCTGCTAACAGACCACATGTGTATAGAAGCACCTCTTTCAGCTCACGAGCAAATCGTTTTTCAGCAACTATTTGGGCGGGAATGATTTCTTTCTCAATAAGCTGACAATAAAGATAGAGGGCTGCAAACCATTCTTGAAAACTCTTGTGTAGAAAGCTATACTGTCGATGCGCTCTTAGTTTACTGCCTCCGGTCTGAACTGACAAAAATCCGAATCCGGGTAAGTCATCTGCATGACTTTGAAGCTCACTTTCCTCAAAGTCCAAATTGTCTTGAAGTAAACCATTCAATGCTATTCGGCCAAGATGTTTCAGTTGAGGGTAATACACTTGGATGAGATCCGCGTTCACTTCTGGCAGTCCTTGCTTTCTTCTATATCTTCTAAGGATACATTGTATTATTTCCACGTACAGTTGCGTTCTACGCTCTGGGAAAACACCTCGATAATCTTCACAAACAAGGCAAAGAAGTGCAGTATTCAGAGGGTTGGCGGCCATGTCTTTCAGATTTTCATCGCTTTCCAGCTTGGACAAGAGCTTTTGCGCCAAATTCTTCGAATTTTTGAAGTATTTGAAGATAAACTTCCTTGCATCTTCTTCAGTAAAACCTTTAATTTCCAGCAGGGTGTCACTGTGTATTCGGAGCTTAATTCCAGCCTCCTGCCTTGCAGTCGCAACCAAGTGACATTTTGGAAGCATTCTACCCTGAATGATTTCTGTAAACACTGGCAATTTACTTGTAGGAACCTCATCCAGTCCATCGAGTACTAGCAAAACGTCAGGCTGATTCTGGCGGATGAAATTGAAGAACCTATCTCTTACGTCTTCTCCAACTTCTCGAGGCAGAAGTTGATCATCAATGGCCTCCCACAGGTCAGACTGCATATCACGACACTTCAGCAACAGCACTGCTTCGAACCTAGGGAAACAATGTTCTTGTTGTTGCTTTCCTGTAACCCAGTCATATACCAGCTTTTTGCAGTAAGTCGTTTTCCCCATACCAGGCTTTCCTTCAATTAACACTGTTCTTGGTTGTGAACATTCTTCATGTGGTTTGAAGATCCCAGACATGTTCACAATGTTGTCTGTCGCTGTTCCTCTCGTTTTTTCCCTGCTGACCACTTTAAGTCTGGTAAAAATTTCATCAAGACGAAAGTGAAACTCTTCACACCAGGGAAACGGTGCAAGCCATCCCTCGCGGAGTTTGTAGAGTTGGCGAATTCCGTCAATTAGCTCAGCTGGATCAAAAACATCTAGAAGTAATTAAATAAAAGCTACTTCAAGTACCCTGTCAATCGCGAGTAAGAAATATGCAAACAATCGACTAGACTTATAGTTTTTAAAAAAGGAAAGGAATTGAACCGATGCAGAATTTGTGCAATACGAAAGTGACCTTGTAACATTGCTGTGCCTCGCTCCCTCACCACTTACATACATTTGGTTAAGGTTTGATTCTTGAATATTGAGCCTTTTTTGTTATTTGGGAGGCTCGAATAAATTTATAGCGTGACTTTTGGGAGATGCACGAGACATGACGTCTGGGTGAAACAGGGTAGGAAATGCAGTTTAAAACCTTTTGGGGTAGACATGTTTACCCCTAAGCCCGTGACTCGTGGTTAATTTAAAATCATAATAGTAATCTTCTTAATTTTCAATAAAAATTTAAAAGGCTCATTTACAGCTTAGTATAAGCAAATGACTGCACAGAATCATTACTTTTTCACTTTGGTCAAAATGGTCCTTTCGCTGGATAAGCTGTGTTTTTACTGTGCAAAAATGCTACCAGTTTTTATTTAGAACTGACCTTCATCCTCGATTTTTCTCTGTGTCATCAAAGTGTCTAACTTGTCACTCATGTTCCCCATCTCACTTTTCATCTGTTGAAGGTCGTTTCTAATTTTGTCTGAGGATGAAAATTATCATCAGCCTTCGTTCATTAGTGCGCAGGTGGTAGCTTTATCATCATAAACTCACTGTTAGAGCGATTTTCACTTAAGTGTTGGAAATATTATTGGTTTGATTACTACGCTACACCACAGGCAGCACACGATCTTGTTGAGTAGGAAGAGAGTTATAAAGGAATGAAAAAAGTATATAATTTACCTTTGTCTACTGTTGTCATTTCTTACGCGAAAACCGCTACCTACAAGTCCTACGTAACATTGTAGCACTAAACTCGTACCTAGGCCTTTTCGCGCTCTAAGAAAACTTTTTCGGTTTACATAATATATAGATTTAGCAAAGCCTAAAAGCGGAGCTCCTGGGCCGGGTTCAAAGCCCGATTAAGATAACCAGGTTAAGCGAGAACTTTGATTTGAATTGTGTAACTTTGCAGTGAGATTTTCTGTATATTGTTTGGCCTTCTGTTTTGAGTTTGAATAACCTCAAAATACAGAAAACAAAAGCAGTGAAAAGCATTTGTATAAAATAACTATTTATACTTCTGTTAACTTTAATCCTGGGTTAACGTTAACCTGCTTCCGAATAACCCGGCACTTCGTTAGCGGTCAACTTTAAAAAAAAAAAAACGTGACCTCGATGAGCTCTAAACTTGAGCCTGCGATATGGTCACGTAATACTGGTCAGCGGATACCTTGATTAGACGGGTGTCACTGGACCACAACATGGATGTCTAATATCAAAGGAGGCTTTAAGGTGGCTCTCTATAGTTTTACGATCGCACGCGCGCTGAGGACGAAAGCTCAAGTAATTTGCGCGCGTTCGAAGGAAAACGTCAGTGTTTTTCGATATTTTATTACGTCAACATGAGCACAACAAGCAAAACTGACAGTGAATTATCTCGCGTTTCCTTCGATGAAATTTCGTAAACCTTGGCAGATTGGTAGTAAATATTTTGCTTTAGTCGGGGCTCGCTTTTCAGAGAAATCTATAAGACCAGTTTTTTCGCAGCGGTAAAAGACGTAAATTTACAAAAATCGAAAAACCTGCCTTTACAAACCCTACTTTTTTCGAGTTTAAAATTCGTGTCCCGCAGGAAGCGATATGCTGTGAACATTTTGGAAGATTTCACCGAAGGAAATTCAAGAAAATCGCAAATAAAGCCATAAAAAAGTAAAAAATCATATTTGTTTGGGCATTTCTAATTCAAGACTAAAACCAGTAATTTTAACAGAGATAATAGTAAAACACTATTTAATCATTGCTTATTACATGTAATTAGTTTGAGAGGACTGGGTGTAAATACGAATGCAAAAACGGCAATCAAAACTTTTCCTTTTCCTTTTCCTTTTCTTTTTACGCCACGAAACTTTGGAATGACATACCTTTCTATATCAAACAGTCTGAGACCATAGCGATTTTTAAAAAGAACCTTAAAACATTTCTTTTTTGTAATAGTTTTTAACCTAGTCATAGATTTTAATAATTGCATCTTTTAGTTAGGTTTTTATTCTTTTTAATCATATGCAATTGTAAGCGCATTGAGAATTCTAAATGCGCAATAAGAACCTTTTTATTATTATTATTATTATTATTATTATTTATTATCAACACTTGCGCGCGCAACGCCATAAATGATTACCCTACGGAGCCACCTTAAATGTTTCTGTCAACCTTTCAGCTGGAGTATGGCCGCCATGCTGCGCGACTCCGTCGCCGTCGTCGCCGTCGTGCGTAAGCGCCCACGAGCAATACGGCTAGCCATGATAGCCATGAGAAAATCCATTCATGGTTTCCTTTTCTTTCCTATATGAGTATGGGGCTCCGCCTGGCGGAGCTCCGCTATAACATTGACAAGGGAGGCAACTATTTGCCCAAACATTTTGAATACAATCCGAATATTGGCTCGAATCTCTAAGTTTCGTTGCTTCCACGAAACCCAACAAACAAAAAACGAAGTCGAAAGATTTTTCTACAACTTGGCCGAATTTGTTTTCCAATTTGTTTTCCAATAGTTTTAGTTGGCGTCTTTTGCAAAGGTTTTTCTCAAATCACTTCTCGCAACATGATCGTACCGTTGAACCGGTACCAATCGCCTCATCCAGCGCGCGCTCAAGCTCCCCTCCATCTCCCACACATGCTTTTTTGACACGACAAATCTTTACAAACCCCTCCCCCGGTTCACAGTTTTTCTTGCGCGTCCGAAGTCGCTTGATCTCCGCACGGAAATGAAATGTCGCGGGTAAATACCTGAAGCGTTTTAACGAGATTCCGCGTTTAAAATTGAGAGCTGGGGAAGGATTTTGTAAAAATTTGTTGTGTCAAAAAACACGTGTGGGAGATGGAGGGGAGCTTGAGCGCGCGCTGGATGACGCGATTGGTACCGGTTCAATGGTACAATCATGTTGCGAAAAGCGATTTGAGAAAAACCTTTGCAAAAGACGCTAACATTGTCCGACTGTCGTGAAGCTATTGGAAAACAAATTCGGCCAAGTTTTAGAAAAATCTTTCGACTTCGTTTTGCGTTTGTTTGGGCAAAGATTTGCCTCCCTTGTCAATGTTATATGGAAACCGAAAAATTTTTTGCTGAGCGCGAAAAGGCCTAGGTACAAGTTTAGCGCTACTGTGTTACGTAGGACTTGTAGGTAGCGCCGGTTGTCGCGTAAGAAATGAGAACAGTAGGCAAAGGTAAATTGTATATTCTTTTCATTCCTTTATAACTCTCTTCCTACTCAACAAGATCGTGTGCCCCCTGTGGTAAAACTGCAAAACCAATCATGACTCGTTCGCACACGTTTTCCCGCGCTTCGCGTCAGCTGTATGTATTTCGAGTTTTGACTGGCTTCTGGATTGTCTGTGTCCTTTGTGATTGGCTAGACTGATTACTTTGGCAAATTTCTTAAGTTTCTACCAATTTGAATGATAATTACCATCGTTGGTTTCTAAACAGACATCCCGTCGTTTTTCTCCTATCTCGTAGGTTTATTAATTTCCTAGTTGACGTTCACTGCATGTTTGTTACAGGAGAACCTTTCTCTTGACTGGAGACGGAATTTATAAACCTTCAAATATCTTAATGTCTACTGACCTTCATCGTGGCCGGATTCCTTCAAGGAGTCTAACTTTTCACTGACGCTATTCGTTTGTTTTCCCATTTGCTCGAGTGTCTCTTTGAGGTTTACTGGGAAACAAAAGTCAGCATGTTAGCTTTAGTTTAAAGCTTACTGCGGATTGTTCATTGCCCCCAAGTTTAGCCTTTTTTTCGTTACTTTATTTTCCAGAATTGTATGAAACGATATATAACTCGATCCTTTTCAGGAGACAGATAAGCTCCCAAGAGCTGATAGTTATCACTCGAAATTTCTTACTTCTTGCAAAATAGCAGGATAATCTTTTCCGGGATAACTTTTTTTAAATACTGCTGATAAGTTCTTTGAACTTTCCTTGTTACTTTGTTAAGGTTACAGTTGTTATTCATTCGGTTATGAATATGGCATAGGTGACCTGTGTAAAACATTCCACGTTACAACCTTTCACTCTGTTCTCATTCAGTTCTTTACTAAATAAAACGTACTTTAAAACTCAAGCGTAAACGGAGTCGGGAAAAGCTTTTTTTGCCTTGAAAAAATGATCAAGGATTATACCGCGACCAACTTCTGGTTCTTTAATCTGTTTTTCCTTGAAAATTTCAATGTATATGTTGAATGAAAGATATTCGTGTTATTGATATCTCATTCAGTCAAAGCCGAAACTGTTTATAACATTTCCTATCGCTAGTGTTCTGAAATCTCTAGTTCTCCCGAAGTTCTGTCATTTCGAGAGCCGTGTGTTTACAAGTGCAATAGAACATAATAAGTTGGCCAACTCTATTGACCAATGACGGCGCGAGTGTAGAACCTCGGTTATTTTTATAAAGGCTAATTAGAACTAACTGTACTTAACGACATTAACGCGACCGCAGAGTCTACTGCAACCATTAACTACAGTTAAGTCTGAAGTCTAACGATCAAACTATTGTTACCTGTGTTCATGTGACCACAGCCATTAATTCACACAATGGAATCCCAAACATTCTTCGTTCAGAATAAAAGGTGTGTAAGTTGTATTAAAAGTACCCATAGGCAAGAAGAAAGACTTCTTTTTAGATCTAAAACGACCGTTTTACTGCTCTTCAAGTTCTAAAGCAGACTCACTGAGACTTTTCTCGTACGATAAGATCACATTGTCGAACCGCGTGCTAAGATTACCTCGTAAAACGACTAATTAAATGTGTACCTTCATTCAACTTTTCGCTGATGATTCGTATTTCCCTTTTCATCTCCTGGAAATCATCTCTCTCTGGGGATAAAGCGTAGTACATTAGTTTTTGTTGACTGTTGAGGTACATTCAAGTCAATGCAGACAAACAAGAAAGCTATGTTTACACAACTGGGTCGGATACGGGATGTTCGAGATAGGGACCGCCAAAAGCGTTCGTGGGGGGGGGGGGGGGTATCCAGGGGCATCCCGCCGGAAAATGTTTTAAATTGAGGTCCCCAGAAATGGGATTTCCGGCTTTCTGAGGCCAAGTCAGCATGTTATAATGTTATAATGTCTCATTTTTTTTGACCGAGCCCCCCTAACCCCCCTAGATCCGCCCCAACAGAATCCAGTACAGTAGGTTCTTATCATTATGTCACGAAACGTGTAAACAAAACGAATAAAGAGAGCCCGCCAAAACTTGATCAGGCGGATTGAGTGCCTGACGGATAGAATAGACAAGTTCCTAGGCCCACGATAAGTGGTTAATATAAAATCAGAATTCTAATCAGTCAAAAGACCTTCTACACAGCATCTTCAATAAATTAAAGTTTAAAAGGCTTGTTCATAGCTGAGTCAGATAAGCAAATGGCTGCGTAACATGTGTTTCTTTTCATTTCGTCAAAGTGTTTTTTGGTGGAAAAAGCTTTTTTTGTATTGCGCAAAGAATGCTACCAGTTTTTATTTAGAACTGACCTTCATCCTTGGTCTCTGTGTGTGTCATCAAAGTATCTAACTTGTCACTCATGTTCCCTATCTCACTTTTCATCTGTTGAAGGTCGTTTCTAATTTTGTCTGAGGATGAAAATTATCATCAGCCTTCGTTCATTAGTGCGCAGGTGGTAGCTTTATCATCTTAAACTCACTGTTAGAACGACTTTTAATACATTACTTGCCAAAAAGGTCGGACGATTTTAATTTCGGACAAAAAAAGTGTCCGAAAATTAAACTGTCCGAAATTTTTGAGCGAAATATTTACAGTGCAGTACAGTATAAAACCTTTAAGTAGTTCAAAAGCTCTTGGTTTCCATTATGGAGAGAACTCTACACACGGTAGTTGAGAGACGTAACGACTTGATTCGTGATATTTCCTCGTCGGTGTATCTCAAAAACCTTGAGATACATTCATGTTTTCTAGGTGTAAATTTACTTAAGCTATGTTTCAGAAGTTTTGTTGGAAATTTGTCTGAAATGAGATAAAAAGTGTACGAAAATTAAAACGTCCGAAATTTTAACGTACGTCCGAAATTTTTTGCAAGTGATGTAAGTGTCGAAAAGTAATGTTGAGTTAACATTACTACGCTACACGATTGGCTTTAAAACCTCGCACCACTTTTTCATCCAATCAGAAGTAAAACCAAAACTAATCATGACTCGCTCGCACACGTTTTTCCGCGCTTCGCGTCAGCTGTATGTAATTACTTCGAGTTTTGATGGCTTCTGGATTCTCTGTGTCCTTTGTGGTTGGTTAGAGTGATTACTTTGATTTTGGTTTTGCCACAATCAATTGAAAACTGCTTTACAGTCATGGTTACATCAAACTATAGCTGGACATGTTGACGTTGGCAAAATTATCGCAACTTCTACGAGTTTGAACTGAATAATGACCCTATTTTTTCTTTATTAATTGTTTAGTTGACGTTCACTGCGTTAGTTACAGGAAAACCTTTCTCTTGACTAGAGATGGAATCTGAATATCTTTAATTATAATCCATCCAATATTTTTGCTCGCACATGATTGGTCTAGACGTGTCACGTGACTAAATATACGCCACCCAAAACCGGGGAATAGCAGGTGATATTCCCCAAGTTTCAAATCCTGCATGTTGCGAAAAATATTTGAAGGATAATAAACACAATAGCCCCGATTTGACTGAAAAAATATATTCGGATATTTCCTCTTAATTGGACATTATCTGTCCCTTGAAGCTCTCGGAAAACTGTTCGCTTCTCGGAACAGATAATGTCCGCGGACAAATATCCGAGCATATTTTCGCGCGAAATGGAGGCTATTATTTATATATCTTAACGTCTACTGACCTTCATCTTGGCTGGATTCTCTCAAGGAGTGTAACTTTCCACTGACACTTTTCGTTAGTTTTCTCATTTGTTCGAGTGTCTCTTTGAGGTTTTCTGGGAAACAAAACTCATCACGTTAACTTTAGTTTAAAGCTTACTACGGATTGTTCATTACGCCCAAGTTTAGCTTGTTGTTTTCGTTTACTTTACTTTTCAGAATTGTATGAAACGATATATGACGCGATCCTTATTCAGGAGACAGACAAGCTCCCAAGAGCTGATAATTAAGACTTGCAATTTCTTACTTCTTGCACAAGAGCACGAGAAATATTTGTTTTCTCCAGATAACTTATTTTAAGTACTACTAGTAAGTTCTTTGAACTTTCCTTGCTACTTTTTTAAAGTCACAGTTGTCATTTGTACATTCGTCACTGTTACGATTACGATATTGCCGCTTTTCATGTGACGTCATCATTTTCCAAAATAAGAAATTACCAATCCTTCTGAAGTTTTAGTTTCATCAGACCCTTTAATAACTTGAAGTTTTGCAACGTTTAAGCTCGACAGGGTTCTTCATTATGTAATAGAGCATGTCTGAATTTCCAAGTTTATGCGTTGTGTGACATTAAAATGGCGGCCCGATAAGGTTCTCGAGTAGGTCAAAAGATGAGTTATTGCTCAATTTTTTGCTAACTAAACAGTTGCTGCTCTATAAAAAGTGTTTATTTCAATGTTTCGGAGCTCTAGAGTAATAACTTTTCGTTTCAATGGCGAAACTCGATGACAGATGTTTCTGTTACTTTACGGCCGCCATGTTTGTGTCCCTCCGAGGGGCACAAACATGGCGACTCCATACAAAGCTCTATAAATTTGAGTGAAACACTTCTCCGAATAACGGGAGAATGAAAAACCGCACAGACCTAAATCTTGGCGAGGTTGTTTATATATCAATCATCTTTCATATCCCAGCTTCTTGACTTAATTCATTGAATGGTTATGATTTTTATTTCTGATGGCGTGACACTGCAAACCAGCCATAGGCGAAGTGAGTAAAACATTCCAAACTACAGCCTTTCATTCTGTTCTCATTCTGTCCTTTTAATACTAAGTAAAACTTCCCTAAAAACTCAAGCGTTGACGGAATCAGCGCAACATTTTAGCCATGAAAAAAAGATTAAGCATTATATCGCGACAAACTTCTGGTTCTGTTTTTCCTTGGAAATTTCAATGTACATGTTAAATGAAAGATATTTGTGTTATTGATATCTCAGCCAGTGAAAGCCTAAACAGTTTATAACATTTGCTATTGCTAGTGTTCTGAATTCTCTAGTTCTCGCCTAGTTCTGCCATATCGATAACCGTGTGTTCACAAGTATAATGGAACATAAGTTTGGCAACTCTACTGACCAATCAGAGCGCGCGTGTAGAATCGTAGTTAGGTCTGCAGTCTAACGATCAAACTACTGTTAACAGTGTTCATGTGACCACAGCCATTAATTCAGAGTAAGCTAACAACAATGGAATTCAAGACTTTCTTAGCTCAGAATAAAAGGTGTGTAAGTCGTCTTAAACATGAGTAATCATAGGCAAGCAGAAAGAGTTCTTTTTAGATTTGAAACGACTGTTTTACTTCTCTTCCGCAGAAAGAGACTTTTCTCGTACGATGTTTAAGATCACATTGTCGAACTGTGTGTTAAGATTACCTCGTAAAACGACTAATTAAATCTCTACCTTCATTCAACTTTTCGCTGATGGTTCGTATTTCCCTTTTCATCTCCTGGAACTCATCTCTCTCTGTAGATAAAGCGTGGTACATTAGTTTGCGTTGACTGTTGAAGTACATTCAAGTCAATCCAGACAAACAAGAAAGTTCTGTTTACACAATCTTGTACAGGAGGTTCGTGTCATTTAGTCACGAAATATGTTTCT
Source organism: Orbicella faveolata (assembly GCF_042242905.1). Classification (NCBI taxonomy): domain Eukaryota; kingdom Metazoa; phylum Cnidaria; class Anthozoa; order Scleractinia; family Merulinidae; genus Orbicella; species Orbicella faveolata. The sequence goes on from NW_028301552.1 coordinate 12,003,323, forward strand.
ATTGACCACATAACATCGTCACTTTTTCGCTATTGTCAAAATGTTTCTTTCGCTGGATAAGCTGTTTTTTAATTGTGCAAAATGCTACCAGTTTTTATTTAGAACTGACCTTCATCCTTGGTCTCTCTGTACGTCATCAAAGTGTCTAACTTGTCACTCATGTTCCCTATCTCACTTTTCATCTGTTGAAGGTCGTTTCTAATTTTGTCTGAGGATGAAAATTAACATCAGCCTTCGTTAATAAGTGCGCAGGTGGTAGTTTTATCACGACAAACCAGCTATTAGAGCGATTTTCAGATAAGTGTCAATTTGATTTCTACTCTATACACGATTGGCTTAAAAAAAACTCGCGCCACTTTTTCATCCAATCAGAAGTAAAACCAAACTTAGTCGAGTCTCGTTCACACTCGTTTTCCCGCGCTCCGCGTTAGCCACATGTATTTACTTCGAGTTTTGATTGGTTCACTGGATTGTCTGCGTCCTTTGTGATTGGCTAGGGCTTAGGGTGATAACTTTGGTTTTGGTTTTACCACAATCAATTGAAAACAGCTCTACTGTCATAATTACATCAAACACAATAGCTCGACAATAGCTCTTTATTAATTGTTTAGTTGACGTTCCCTGCGTTAGTTACAGGAAAACCTTTCTCTTGGTTAGAGATGGATTCTGAATATCTTCCATTTTAGGAAATGCATCAAATATTTTGACTCGCACGCAGTTGGTCTAGACGCGTCACGTAACTGAATACGCTCCAGCCAAAACTGGGGAATATCGATTGATATTCCCCAAGTTTCAAATCCCGCAGGTCGCGAAAAATATTTGAAGGATAATGAACACAATAGTCTCCATTTGGTGTGAAAATACGCTCGGATATTTGTCCTTAGACATTATCTGTTCCTTGAAGCTCACGGTTTTCCTCGAGCTTCGCTCTCGGAAAACTGTTCGCTTCTCAGATTACGTCCGCGGACAACTATCCGTGCATAGTTTCGCGCCAAATGGAGGCTATAATTTATATATCTTAACGTCTACTGACATCTTGGCTGGATTCTCTCAAGGAGTTTAACTTTTCCCTGACGCTTTTCGTTTGTTTTCTCATTTGCTCGAGTGTCTCTTTGAGGTTTTCTGGGAAACAAAACTCAGCACATTAGCTTTAGTTTAAAGCTTATAAGGATTGTTCTTTACGCCCAAGTTTAGTCTTTTTTTCCTTTACTTCATTTTTAAGAATTGTGGAAAACGACGCTTAGGTGATTTTACACGAGCCGATTTTTAACGCCGATTTTTTAAACCGTCTTACACGAGACAACTTTAAACATAACTTTGTTGCGGCAATGGTCGGCAACGGTATGTTACACGAGACGATTGCTAACGCAACATTGGAAAATTGGGCAACAGTGTTGGAGGTTTTTGAATCGCTTTCAAAACCCCACAATATGTTGCAGCAATTAAAAGTTGCGTTAAAATGTCTCAAGTTCACAATGTTACCCGACATCGATTTTGAACGCAACAGTACTAACAATGTTGTGTTAAAAGTCTTGACGTATTCCTTCTTGATACTCCTGGTGGAGCAAAGGGCAGCAACAATGCTTCGCCAAGACTCTGCTTGGTGCCATCTTCTCAGCTGTGTTTCAGGTGATATTGGCCATCTTCACCTCTTCTTCAGTCGACTTTCTCCAGGTCTCAACAGGTCTTCCCACCTTCATTCCATTTCAAGGCCTGCTTAATCGTGTCAGCGGCTCTTTTCCGCAGCGTGAGGCCTATCCAAGACCATTTCCGTCTTGCTATCTCAGTTCAGTGGTAGGTGCTCTCGTCATGTCCTGCTCCAAAGTTCTTTGTTACTATTTTTTCCGGCCACTGAACCTTGAGGATCTTTCTTTCTTTGTTAGCAAAGCTTTGCAGATTGTTCGATAGAGCTAGTGACACTTTCCAGATTTCTGATCCATAGAGGAGCGTAGCTTTAACATTTGAAGTGAAGATACGCAATTTGGTTTTTGTAGAAAGCGATGAGGCATTCCAGACTGGTCTAGGCGTGGTGAAGGTAAGTCAAGCTTTGCCTAATCTGCTCTTCACATCCTCCTCAGCCCCGCCGGTGACTGTTATTGCGCTGCCCAGATAACTGAACCTTTCTACATCTTCCAGATCTTCACCGTTTAACTTGATTTTATCCTGCTGCTTGTTATTAGCTTGCGTGCCTTTTGTTTTCTCTTTGCTTACCCTGAGGCCAGTGCGCTCTGCGAGCGGCGCCAGGTTGTTGATCTTGGCTTACATATGTTTCTGAGAAAGGAGGCATACATCATCTGCATAATCCAGGTCATGTAGCTGATTTGTCGGAGTCCACGTTATGCCTGTCTTACGGCCTTATCTTCCACCTCTCTCACGATCCAGACGACAACCATAAAAAAGGTCACTGGTGTGCTTATTTCAAAAGATTCGGAACGTTTCCTGCTGTGCCAGATGAGGGTTCGTAAAGGTCCTTGATCAACTTAATGAACTTCGATGGAATTCCATAGTGATGCATAAGCTCCCAGACGACATTCCTGTCAACACTGTCGAAGGCCTAAAGTAAAAACGGAACGATTCAAACGGGTTTTTGTAAATAGATGTCTTTTTAAATTTATTTCTTAAAATTTTTCTTGTAATACATATGATAGGTTTTTTCTAGTTTAGCTTAGTTTGTTATTGATTGTAAAGCCACACGTATGTTGTGATTGATTTATTACTACTACTACTACTACTACTACTACTACTACTACTACTACTACTACTACTACTACTACTACTACTACTACTACTACTACTACCACTGCCACTGCCACTGCCACTGCCACTGCCACTGCCACTGCCACTGCCACTGCCACTGCCACTGCCACTGCCACTGCCACTGCCACTGCCACTGCCACTGCCACTGCCACTGCCACTGCCACTGCCACTGCCACTGCCACTGCCACTGCCACTGCCACTGCCACTGCTACTGCTACTGCTACTGCTACTGCTGCTGCTGCTAGTACTACTAGTACTAGTACTAGTACTAGTACTAGTACTAGTACTACTACTAGTACTACTAGTATTAGTACTACTAGTACTAGTACTACTAGTACTACTACTACTACTACTACTACTACTAGTACTACTACTACTACTACTGCTGCTACTGCTGCTACTGCTGCTACTGCTGCTACTGCTGCTACTGCTGCTGCTGCTGCTGCTGCTAATGCTGCTGCTGCTACTGCTACTGCTGCTACTGCTAGTACTACTACTACTATGGCAATATGGTCAGTGCAGGATTTGTTTTTCCTAAAGCCTGCTTTGTTACATTATAGTTGTTTGTCAAGGATATTCCTCAATCTTTAGATGATAATGCGGCAGAATATCTTGCTAGAGATAGAGAGAAGCATAATTCCGCGCCAGTTGTTACCGAGTCATAGGTCCCCCTTTTTGGGCAGCTTCACCTGCTGACCAAGCTTCCACTTTGTTGGAACTTTTTCTGCTTCCCAGATCTTCACGAGAAGTGGATGTAAAATTTCTCATCTGCAGTGGCGGTAGGATTGATTTTAAGTGCCTCAGGCGGGATGCCAGCTGGTCCTGTCGCCTTTCCATCAGTTGTTTCAGAGCTCTAACAAGCTCTACCTTAGATGGTGGGTGGGTACTGACATTTAGCAGAGGTCCTTCTGTGTCACTGATGTCTGGCATAACAGAGGGGGTGGGGGTGTGTGGTCTGTTAGGATCTCTCACTCTTTAAAACTTTTCCTCTGCATTATCAAAGACTAAGACTTCATCGCATGTCTCTTGCCATACCTTTTTCAGTCTTGCTCAATGATTGTTTAGGTCTTCATCCACAGATTCAAGGGCGGAGAACTGGTTCTTAACTGTGTAGTTAAACGACTTTGCTGCTCTGTGGCACGTCAGGTTTAAGATGTTGTATTTACAATGTGGCTTAGCAGATCAGTCATGATGGATCCTAAGTTTTTTTAACTTAAAGGTCCCCAGCAGAAAATGGTGGTCAGAGGCAGCGTCTACCCCCCTCTCTTCACTCTCGCATCCATCAAGCTCGTCCTCCGCTTCCTAGCAATCGTGATATGGTCTATCTGGTTTGATTGAGTTAGTCCATTCGGAGACATCCAGGTGGCGTTGTGAATGGCTTTGTGGGACAAGTTAGTGAAGGCCCAGAAATAGGTAAACTTCTCTCCGTTCTCGTTCATGCAGCCCAACCCATGTCACCACATGACTCTTTCCTTGCCAGCGTTATCATGACCAATGTTGCGGTTGAATTCACCCAGAAAAATTTTGATGTCTCGCCTTGCCTTGGTGAGTGATCTAGAACACCTTGTAGAATTCTTCTTTCTGGTCATGTGCTGTTGTTGGTTGGGGTATACCAGTTAATGATGGTGACCTTTCTGCCCTTTGAGTTAAACCTTGCCATGATAATTGTTGGTCAGACTGGGCTCTATACATGTGCATGCTGTTGTTCCTCATGCCCAGAGTAGAGTAACCGCTCTCCGGTTGCAAGTGTAATCTGACCAGTCCATTCCATTTGCTTTCGTAAATGGCTAGCACTGAGTTGTATTGCCGCATCTCGCTTGCCACTTGGGCGGCCTTTCCTGCCTCACACAGGGTGCAGGCATTCCATGTTCCAATCCTAGTCCTGCCTTTCATCGTCAGAAGAAGTGTCAACCGTCTGGCTTCCCGTGGGCTTGCACCAGATGGTATCATACAGCTCTCTGAAGAGGCCTCTTCTGGAGTCAGGACAGCTGTTGTAGAAGGCATTTGCACTGATTCTGATTCTGTAATCGTGCAACATCCACTGGTGGGTGATTAGCCTAGTCAACTTCACCGGGGTCCCCGCTGGCAGTACGTTTCGGGGTTGATCCAGACAGGCCTTCATAGCTACCGTAGCGGCACGGGGGTATAACTGGCGACCATACTTCGTCCCCGTACTTTGCCTGTTTCGTCCTGCTACGACGTGCACGTGGGGATTAGACTTCAAATAGACCCCGTCCACAATGTTAACCGATATCGATTTTTAACACAATAATGTGTGTTTAAAGTCTTAATGGACGTAAAAAAATCGGCTTGTGTAACATCACCTTATCAAATCACGTGATCCTTATGCAGGAGATAGACAAGCTCCCAAGAGCTTATAGTTAGCACTTGAAATTTTGTACTTCTTGCAAAATAGCAGGATAAATTTTTTCCTCCGAATAACTTCTTTTTAAATACAACTGATAAGTTCTTTGAACTTTTTTGTTTTTTTTTTTAAGGTCACAGTATATTTTTACATTCGATAGGTCATTGTTATAATTATGATGCAGGCGGCTGGTGCAAAAAATTCCATGCCACAGCCTTGTAGAGGAGCGGTGGCCTCATGGGTAGTGCGCTCGTCTCCGGAACGCGCGGTCTGAGTTCGAACCCTGGTCGGGGACATTGCCTCGTGTTGTGACAGGCGGAAGTTCTGACGACGTGTATGATAGAAGGAAGAAAAACCGCCCCCCACCCCTCTTAGCTCAAGGTCTGGATGCGCCCCTGAGTTGTAACAATGAGTACCGGCAAACTTAATGCTGAGGGCAACCCTACGATGGACTAGCTTCCCATCCAGGTGAAGGTAAAGTCTGTATACGAGCCAAGTGGCTCATCAGGCCGGAGCTTATCCCGATTGCAGTAGCATGAAGCGACTATGAATATTTCTACTCTCCCCTGGACGGGATGCTAGTACATTGCAGGGTTACCCCCAACATTAAATTCGTCGGTACCCATTTATACACCTGGGTGAAGAGAGGCACTGTGAGAGTAAACTGTCTTGCCCAAGAACACAACACAGTGTCCCCGGCCAGGGCTCGAACCCTGACCACTCGCTCAGGAGTCGAGCGCACTAACCATGAGGCCACCGCGTATCTCACCACGGAGGAGTAGAAATACTCCTAGTCAAAATCGGGATAAGCTCGGGCCTGATGGGTCACTTAGCTCGTATGCAGACTTTACGCTATGGCCTTTCATTCTTTTGTTCGTCTTGTCGCGAATTGAATTGCTCAAAAATATTCCTCAGGTCCCATCCACATTTATCCGGAGAAATTTGAAAACGCCATTTAACATCTACGGTTATGCCTACAGTCCACATTACTGGCTGGAGAAATTGCCCACCGAAAACAGAACTTTACGAATACGCTCTTCAAGCCAGAGGAATTTGAAAACGCCTGTTACGCCACAAAATGTAATAATCGCCACAAAATGTAATAAGAATTGTAAAATGTACACAAAATATAATAAGAATTGCCGCAAAATGTAATACTAACGCAAAATGTAATAACATTGACGCAAAATGTAATAAAATGGTCAACGCAAAATGTAATGACTTTTCAACGCAAAATGTAATAACTGTCGAACGACATGTAAGATATCTCGAAACCAGTATTATGATTCGGCCAACGTGAATCCTATTATTTGCTTCAACTTGGTGTACAGGCGGAATCAGGTGGTACATCGACTTGTAACCCCTTCATACTTTCACAATCTGCAACTCCAGAGATTATATGTTTCGACTAAGCGCCGTGTTGTTATTGAAGGGTGTGGTGATTCGAATATATGGGTACAGACATTTCTCGTCTTGTAGACACCTCGCTATTTTGGACACCCCGCTAATATGGACAGCTGCTGAATCTCCAGCAAAAATTATAGACTTTAGATTGAAAGAAACTTCCTTTTGTACGGACTTTCGATCGCTTTTACAGACTTAACACATGTTCCGGTCCTGACACCGGAACATGTGTCGGTTAAGTATGTAAAAGCGATCAAAAGTCCGTAATAACGGAAGTTTCGTTCAATATAAAGTTTATAATTTTTTTGTGTAAGTCTTGAGTTGACTGTACCCATATATTTCAATCACCACACCCTTCAACAACAACGCGGCGCCTATTCAAAACACTGTCTCTGGAGTTAAAGATTGCGAAAGTATGATGGGGTTACAACGTGATATTCCACCTGATTCCGATCCACAGAGCTTTCAAACTGAAAGCTATTGCACAATGTTTTTTCGAAACAAAACCTGTACATCAAATTGAACCAGATATTCAATTCACCTACATGTCACAGTATTACCTAAGTTAGGATAACGTTGGCCGAGTCATAATACTGGTTTCAAGGTAACGTACATGTCGTTCGAAAATTATTACATTTTGCCTTATTACAACATGCGTTAGAAAAGTTATTAAATTTTGCGTTGAAAAGTTATTACATTGTGCGTTGACTTTTTTATTACATTTTGCGGCGATTCTTATTACGATTTGCGTTAATATTACATTTTGTGGCGATTATTACATTTTGCGGTGTAACAACGCCCACTCTGCGTTCAAGTGTGGACGGAAAACATTTTGAAAGCGGAGCTTTTCGAAATTGATGGCGTCACAGTAGTCATGTGATGAACCTTAACCTTCAAGGTTGCACCCAAGGTTTTCTGTCGCTGGTGAATGCCGCGTTTTCAAATTTATCCGACGTAGTGAGGAAGGGTGTAAATCTTCCTCCGAAACTTCGGACGAAAGAAAAACGATCGCCACTGTCTAGGCCACCTCTTTATATACTAGTATTGTTCAATATGTAGATATCTCAAGTTAACAATCTAATTGTTAAATTGCAGTTTTTTTGGATTGCTTTCTTATAGGGTGTTTTTTAACTCCCAAAAGCTTTCGCGTTGTCAAGTCTGCTGGTTCAGTAAGTTTCACACATACCTTCCACCTCTCCAAGTTTATCCTTGATGTTACCTTTATAAAAAAAGAAAATGATGCAACATATTAATTTTCATCAAAAGGCAGTTTATCAATGTACATTTTCCCTGGTTTGAGGCCAAGCAGACTTGATACACATTTACTTTATTCATATTCACACTTAGCCAAACCGAAGGCTTGTCTGCAGCTTCCTTGCTGACTATTTGGCTATTTACACAGAGCGGTCCAGGAGTTGAACTAAGAGCTACTAAGGATTACAAAAAAAAGGAAATTTACATAGTGGAGGTAGGCTCGATTACCAGCCGTTGTTCAAGAAAGGAGCCCGTACTCATCCCTCGAATCTGAGGCTAAGTTCTTACATACCTTCCAACTCTTCAAGTTTTTCTTTGATTTTGTCTTCATCTTTCTTCCATTGCAACAGCAGCTCTCTGTAATGTTCCTCAGTGTCGGGATCCATGCACTTAAACTTGAGTTTATTGATAGCGGCTCCATAACTCACTCCTCCCAGAGTTACCAGCGCGTTACTGATATCCTTCCAGAGGGTGTTAAACGTTACATCGTCTACAGAAGCTTGTGTGGTATGGCCGTAAACAGTATTTCGGTAGTACTTCACCCTGGCTATGTTGGCTTCAGTACTCGTGTCTGCAGCAGAAGGAAGATTGTCCCAGCCGGTGACGGGTGGAGTCAAACCACATATATTCCTTAGCAGCACCATTAATAACGTGATATCAAAGCTTGCTGATGAAACAGATGTACGGATGGAAGGGTACAAGTTTCCCCATTGAGTAGGATTGAGGATTCTTCTCGACCTAAGTGACTGCAGTGTCGTGTGTGCTGGGGTACCGGGCGCCAATACAGAATGCAGTCCAGCTGGAGGGTAAATTCTGTCAAATGTGTCCCTCAAGGCCTGGGATCCAACGCCCACCAGAAGACGACACAACCGTGCATAGTTGGTCGTCTCCTTGGTGGATGCAACCGGCGGTGCAAGAGCAGAAGCCATGGACTGGGGACCAGATGAACCTACCAAAAGGTTTATCGATACGTTAGTGCACAGAGTAGTCCCTCTTTTGCTTAGCCCGTCGTGCGTGACGCAAAAAAAAAAAATAATAATAATAACCGTTGGGAAGAAAACGGCCGAGTGAAATCCTGGGGGCGAGAGATTTCGCACGGCCATTTTTTTCCTTGCTGTTTATTTACGGTCTCTCTCGACGGACTAAAGCGAAAGAGGGACTACTTGTAGTCTACTTAGTCTACGGATGGCGTAGTATAGAACATGCTCTTTATTCTTGCTGTTATGCTTTCTATTTCTATCAAAAAATCGATCCTGAAGAAAAACTGAGGCTGTTGGTCAAGGCTAATCTTATCTTGGGAGGCAAAACCGAGTAAATAAAACCACCGCCTGGTTAGCTAAGTTGGTAGAGCGCCAGACTGCTGTGCGGAAAGTCGAAGGTTCTAGCTCCAGATTGGACCAACACTCAGGGTCGTAAAATAACAGAGAGGAATGTTCTATCTTTGTAATTACTGCTGCAAATGGTTAGACGTTCAAGTCTTCGCGGATAAGGACGATAAATTGTAGGCCCCGTCTGCTGCATCTTCAGTGTTAAATGGTTAGCAGGGGACGTTCAAGAACCCACACATCGCAAAAAAGAGGGGCGCGGAGTTCCTGGTGTTGTAGTGTGGCCTTATTTTACGAGTTGGTGCTTCACATAGGGTTAGCCTCATTGCGCCTTTCTCCCTTGGACAGACAGAAAACTTGCTATGTCTATGTCTATGTCTATGTCTAACCAAGAAATTATTGTTGCTCACCCACACAATTCAAGAAGATGCAATTGTCCTGGTTAGTAATTTATATCTCAGCTCTGGATGTCCAACATGCTGGGTGGTAACCTGTATATGATAAGAATACTATTTTCTTTTGCATTGGGACACAGCGGGAAATCCCGAGCAGGCAAGATAGCGTCATCTTGCCCGCTCGGGTAGCCAATCACAGCGCAGGATTTGGTTCACCTTGCCTGCTCGCTGAGCTGGCCATATAATAACAATAACTCGTACCAAACGTCGGCCCCCTCCAAGTCGACCCCCGATTTCTTGAACTACGCGATTTTTGAACCAATTTTCGTTTGCCTTGGAGGTTCAAGCAACGGAAGTCCAGCGTGACTGATACTGTGTCAATTTAAGCATTAAGGACTGAAGTAAAATTGATGCAAAACACTACATATCAAATACCGAAAAAAAAGGACTTGAATCGAACTTGAACGAGATTTCCCTTATAAAACAGTTTCTGAGGAACTCTCCAACCCTGACAGATGCTTTCCAGACCTTCCATTTCTCTGTTCCTTTAAAACCAGTTTTCTAAATATTGTTGCAGCTTAAATTATACTCAGATATTGTTAAAGTTCTTCAAAGTGAATCAGGCTTTTCAGTCTAACGTGTTTGACTGAGTATCTACAACACTTTAAGAAACGCAAGCAAGCAAAAGCTTTCCACTTTTGTTGTTTTAGACACATGGATATTTGGGGGTAACCCTGCGATGGACTAGCATCCCATCCAGGGGGGAGTAGAAGTTCTCCTAGTCGCTTCATGCTACTGAAATCGGGATTAGCTCCTGCCTGGTGGACTTAACCTTAGATACTGATGTAGACAAACACTGCTACATTACAACCGGTTAATCACACAGACTGGAATGCACATTTTCAGACTTTTCTTACCTTGCAGAGTAGTCTTGTGGTCATAACGTTGTTTCAATTCCTCCGCATCATAATGGGACAGTAGCAGCGACTGTAAAAATAAACAGGTTGAGTCTAATCTAATGTAACATTTCATCTACTCTTGATCATAAGGGACTGGTCAAAAAGGATAAGGGGAGGGGGGAGTGTGCGTCGGAGCATTTGAAAATGTGGTGGATAGAAAACACATGTATTTCATTCCACGCATCCTGCTTACCTGAAACATGAAGGTTTCTCCTGGAGCCAAAATGACTCGATTTGACGCATGCACTCGATAAGCAGTCATAAGTAATACATGTATGCAACTCTAGTGAAGCGAACTAAATTATTCTCACTAGCAAAAGTTCTTTCTCTTAACTGTAGTCTCGTTAAATGTTAACATCTAAAACAATCTATTCGATATCTATTGACCTCCTTAACCAGAAGGGTGCTGTCTGAACAGATCAGAGTCCGCCATGATCACGAGATCAAAAGCACTCGAGCGGAATGGAACGTTACATAACAAACTGTCACGCTAACCGTCAAATATTAAAAAAACACCCTTTAAAAAACTTCGCAAGGTAGTTTTCCACGCTGCAACCTTTGAAGTAAGGACGAAATTGTTTTGAAACCATCATAGCCCGCAGACTATAAATCGTTTCGTTCTCGAGACGAGCGCGCGCGCAAAAACTTTGGGCGCAGGAGAACGGTATAAAGAAAACACTTTAATACTAATATTAAATAAGTAAGATGGTAATTGAGCAAGTGTTTCCCCCTGAAATGACGATCATTTTTGCCTGATGGTCGTTGGTAAGTGTTTTTATGATCACAGAATAGTTTTGTCAGGAGATTGTCAGTGATTAACCTGTACGTACGAACAGGAAAGTTTCGAAACAGGCTAGACATTCCACGACTTCCGTTATCAGTTGTTAGAATGCACTCGTGTCTCGATGTTCTTGCAAATTCGGGACTTGAGCAAGTGTTTCCCCCTGAAATGGCGATCATTTCTGCGTGGAGGTCGTCGATCGTCGTTGGTAAGTGTTTTTATGATCACAGAATAGGTTCTGGTAGGAGATTGTCAGTGATTAACCGACACGTACAAACAGAAAAGTTGAGACGCTAGACCTTCTAAGCTAAGACTTCCGCTTTCAGTTCTTTGAATGTGCTCGTGTCTCGATCTTCTTGCAGACTCGGGACAAAACTGTTCGCTCTGAATTACTGCTACGTCACGTTTGATCTACAATGAAGTAAAATCTGCTAACAACATTTAGACCATTACAAAACAGGGGCTTAGAAACAGGGGCTTGGCATTTGACGCAGGAATGTGCTTTTACGATTGCGTATCATAATTTCTCACTGTGTATCTCGCTTCTTTGAGCATTAAAGCTTATCATTTAACCATACTTACCCAGATCTAGGTTTGCAATCAATTCTCAGTTTCAAAACTGATACAACAGTTGTGGCCAGTTGTCCTGAAGAGATGAATCTCTGCGTGAAACGAACATCTTTAGAGGCGGATTGTTGAAGGACTCACCTAACTGCGAATCCCGCAAAGTCACGCAAATGATTTTTAGTATTAAAATGCTTTTTCCTTACCTGTGGTCTGTGTGGCCTCGTTAAATGCCTTAATATATGCAAAAACGATTCAAGGATCTGCTAGAATCAACTCAAGTCCGTCGCTACACGGGAATTCGAAAGCACTCCACGAGCAGACGGGTGTGTTCTGAGGATAATCACGAGATCACAAGCAGTCAAGCGGAAAGCAAGATTGGATCCAGTCTACCGTCAAAGCACGCTCATTCAGGCCCCCGGCTACAGTAAAATTAGAAAGACTGACACACAAGCTCTCTTTCATAGATAAATGATCATCTTTTTCTGTTGCACGCCTTTTTGTGCCCTTTGATAAGAAAGGCGGAGTTCACGAGCTAAGTTAACTTTCACGAACTTTTTTAAAAAGCAAAAGAAATCATTCAATACTGAAAGCTACGGGGTGGATCTTTTGACTTCGGAGGGAGTGGATGAACCGTGATTTTGAAAAAAAATTACCTGCAAGCATACTTGCATGTACGAAACAAAATAAATGGCACGCAATGCATGCAGAAGCGATGACGTTTAAAAATTGTTCCTGGAAGATTGGAACATGAGCAGACAAACTGATTCTTAAACTTTTGGGTTAGAAATTTTAGGGGTTTACATTTAGGGTAGTCCATTGGTGGTTCATTCAAGTAGTTCACGTACCAGGTCCATCTTGTTAGTCCATGTGCTAGGGGTCAGCGAAATGTACCAACCCAAATAAAAAGCACTCCGCTGAAAAGTTCCTCTCTCTGAAATCAACACCTTATTATCTTTTAGATATTTGGCAAAGCTAATTACCTCACCGGAAATTAATTTGTTGTTTTAACCATATACTTGTCCAAGAGAAAATCATTTTCTCTTGACTTGTCATATCGCGTGTGCGACCCGCTTGTCTATCTAAAATTGTATGTATCGAAGATATGTTATTATGAGTTTGCCCGTGAGCGCAAATTTATCCGACACTGTATAAACCAAAATCCACCCCCAAATCTTCGTTTAAAAGCTGAAATTAAAAGCACTCCGCTGATCCTACAAACAGCAAAGGAAAGCAGCAAAGTACAAGTTTCTCTCTCTGAAATCGACACCTTATTATCTTTAAAGATATTTGGCAACGCTCACAGAAAATTAATTTGTTGTTAACCGTATGCTTGTCATCAATGAACATTCGTATTGTCTTTACCCCGACAAAACGATTATCGATTGTTTAATCACAACCACTCTTTCGTTGACAGAAAATATTAAACAGCACATTTCCAAAACTTCATAAGAAACTGAAAACTGCAAATGAATCGTACCCTGACTTCATTATCACTACTGTACACTGTATATTTCAGTGCTCATAAAATGCTCATTCAATTCACTTCAAGACTGGCAAAAGTACAACTAAGCTACCAATCCGTAAATTTTATGTAGACCCTTCAGCTATCGCGTGTACGACTTGCTTGTCTATCTAAATTTGTATGTATGGACGATATGTTCTTATTACGAGTTTGCCAGTGAGCGCAAGTTTATCCGACACTGTATAAACCAAAATCAACCCCCAAATCTTTGTTTAAAAGCTGAAATTAAGGTGGCCGAACACAGTTTTCGCGCGCGCTTTTGCTGCAATTCGGCGCGTGCACAATGATTGCAAAAAAAAAAAAACATGCCCTCAATAGAGAGATCAATTTATTTACTCAACACCCGCACTATCTGTGCTATTCTTCTCTATAATTGAACGCAGTGTATTGATGGCTTTAGTCTTTCATTACAAGGATATGTTAGAAAAGGTAACGATGCAAAGAACCCAGCAATTCTCAGCTTTTTCTTTCTTACCGAAAGAACCCAGTTAAATGCAGCGCATGCGTAGTAAGTCAAAAAATTGCGATTGAATGAAAAATTGCACTCTGGGAAATACGCCTATTTCTCGAGAACAACTCATTAGAATTTCACGAAATTTGGCACGAAAATACTTAAGGAAATAAGTAACTGGAGTATTGAAAATAATTGAACTTTAGCAAAGGAAATTCTAGATATTCCAGTGAACCTTCAACAGGGGATAATTAAAGATCTCTCTGTTTTAACTTGTGAGAATCGTTACAAGCTTGTTGCATGCAAATTGTAAAGAAAATCTAATGACTAGATTTTCTTAAAATAATCAAAACCGATTTTAAAGGCCTGTTTGTATTTATTCATGTTGCCATGGCAACGGCACATACGTCAGCTTAACCATCAAAAAGCCAATGTTTGTGTTGTTAACTTCCTTGCTGCCATTTTTGGCGACCGAGGGATCAAGGGTTTTAGAGAAAAAGGTGAATGAAACATAGGTATCAAAAACTGTGTTCAGCCACCTTAAAAACATTCCACTGATCCTACAAACAGCAAAGAATAGCCGCAAAGGAAACCCGCAAAGGAATGTTACTCTCTCTGAAATCGACAGCTTATTATCTTTAAAAATATTTGGCAACACTAATTACCTCACCGGAAATTAATTTGTTGTTTTAACTGTATACTTGTTATATCGATTAAAAGCAGTCTGCTGATCCTACAAACAGCAAAGGAAAGCCGCAAAGCCTTCACCTAGTACCTATCGCCTGTGCGACTTACTTGTCTATCTAACCTTGTATGTATGGAGGATATGTTCTTAATATGAGTTTGTCCGTGAACGCAAATTTATCCGATACTGTTTAAACCAAAATCCACCCGTAAATCTTCTTTTAAAAGCTCCAATTAAAAGCACTTCGCTGAAACAACAAACAGCAAAGGAACTCCCAGAGTACATTTCGCTTCCACAGGGGGATAAAAAGTGCGCAACATAAGCGCACGGATATAAGCGCGACAAACTATGCGAAATCACTATCCAAAGGAATGCATGCATGCCAACATAAAGCGATTACGTCATCGCTTAAAAATTAAAATCCGGCCCTTTGGGCGTTTCCCCTGAGCTTATGCTTATAGGCCATTCTCGTCCCCAGAGCCTCCGTTTCCTTTGGTCACGTGGTCGGAGAAACGACGGCGACATTTTAAGACGAGTAGCACTGGGCACGAGAATGCTTATAGGCCGGACGCGACAAGTGGCACACACATGCGTGGCTACCTAAAGGATTGTGGGAAAATTAAAACATGACGGACGCATTTAGAGGAAAGTTGGAATCGGAAAAGCTATGTTTTGTGGACTGTCATGCACATATATCAGCGAAAGATTTCAGTGAGGTAAAACATTGTGTAACAGTATCAGAATGTAGGGCTAGTTTGGTCCACGTCATTCACACGCTTTATAGCTAGAACGAGGCATAAAATGCCCTTTTAAACTGTTGTGTTGTTGTGATAAAGAGTTGTGAAAAAGACAGTTTTCTTTTCAAATTCAACTATCGTAGGATATCGATGTTGTGATTGAGGAGGCAAGAAAGGTAAGCTAGCTTATTGTTTTGTGTATAAAACCTGGTTTTGTTTTCAAGGCTAATCTTGTGTTATAAAGAAGTACAAATAAGCTTAATGTCTGCTTGTTGTTATGGGAAAACACCAAGTCAAGAGTCCTGAAAGTCTGGGAGGAGCTACAAAACTCCAAAACGAGGAAGGTTAACCCCTCCTTTAAATACCCTCCCCCTACTCATCCTCTATCCTCAACAAATGCCATCTTTGTCACTCCTGCCTTGGTTGTGACTAATCTTGACTATTTCCTCTCCAGACAGCTAGGCCTTTTTATGTGAAGTATGAGGGGAGAAGTTGCTTACTTTTCGCAAGCCCCCCCCCCCCCTCCCCTTCGATAAAAAATCTGAAAATAAGATTCTTGCAGTTGCCATGCCCCACTTTTCTGTCACATTTTAAATTTTGTTTAAAAAGAAAATTGGATTATATTTGGATATCAGCAAAAGGCTTAGTTGAGAACACAACTAGCCCTGGGTTATTGGACACAACTTTCTTTACATGCTGCTTTAGTTATGTATTTTCCTAGGTTGGAGTGAGATCCCATTGTTGGTATGACAGAATTTAAGGCTGAGTCTGCTGGAATGCTTAATCTTCATGACAGGTTCCTAATTATATACTTTAACCCTGATTAACAAATGGTAAACGCCATAGCGTGTACTATTGAGTTATGGATGCATGCGGGAGGTTGCTAAGCACGAAAGAAGCGTAAGAGTCGCACCAGGCGATAGCCGAGTGCGACTCTAGTTTCTTGAGTGCTTAGCAAACCTCCCAAGTGCATCCATAACTCAATAGTGCACGCTATGGCGTTTACCATTTGTTTTATAACATAACATTGAGACATTGGAACAACAGAAGTCCTTTTATTGAGCTACATCACAAAAAAGTGTTCGTGTAGTCTTACATGACAAGAGAAAACAAGTGCGCGAAAATTCATCCATGACAACCGACTGCACACCAATAACTCGATAAAGTTTCATCTTCAGACAACTGTGAAGACAGTTTTGCATTTCTGGCAGAAGGACGTTGGCCATTACTTTGGAAACAATGTCTGTCAAAAGATTTGCTTTGTAAACATTAGCACACACGTCAGCAGCGTACACCCATGGGCAAATAATAGACGCTTAATTAACCAATCAGAGCACGCGCTTTGCTTTAGTTATGTTATAAATTAAATTCCTCCGCCTCTTTCTCTACTGGAGTTAACAAACACCCAATTTATTTTGGGCAATAAAAAATGCTAAGACTATGTAGTGACTACATAATTATATTCTGAGCTTCGCAGTTGACAAGGGCTCTCTCTTTTCATGATTTGCCAGAGAATGGAGAGAAGCAATGGTGATCATCTCACATCCTCGCAGTGATAACCACTCACCCATACACTTTCCAAGTAGACCCATTCTCATTTATAGTAACATTCTGGGAGATTGAGAGTAAAGGCTCTGGTTAGAGATACTCGCTATGTTTAGCTGAAGGAATCCTTCCATGGAGTCAAATACATGTAAACCTCCATGCCTTAATTAATCTTGAACATCATTTGAGTTGGATTGACGAGGCTGATACAAACCTGATGCCTCTAATGGTGTTTTACGTATATTTTAGGTATCCAGATTTCATAGCTCCTTGTGTTGGTGTTCATCCCATACAGAGCCTGTGTCCTAATCGCAGTACTACCCTTGAAGTATGTGAAACAGCATTAAAGAGTGAAAGTCTTTCTCCACACTATGTCCTGATTCCTGATTCTTGCTCAAATGAACATTTCTTTATTTTAGTGATAACTGTTTCTTGGTTTTGTTGATACTGGGCCTGGGGGGACTCCCATATCAAAAAAAACAAACAAAAAAAAACGGGGGTGCTGGTTGTAAATTTTGAAAAGAACCTCTAACGACTAAGAGGTGCCAAAATCCTGCTTTGTGGGTGTGACTTGAAATTTTTTCACCCCTAAGTGTTACCAATTCTAAAACAACACTTTACCTCCTGGCTGTTATTTTTTTCTGGCTCAACATCCTAAGAGGTACCATTGGAGCTCCTGCTGTGGTCCTTTAAAAGTTGAACACCCTTATAGGAACCAAAACTGCTTTTTCAACTCCTAAAAGGTATGATGAGCACCCCGTCTTTTTTATATTGGATTCCCCCCCACCCCCAGGATACTGGGATGAGGTGGAAAAGGTGTGGTGGTCTAATAGCTAATGTTTTTCTCTCCTGATCGAACATTCTTGATTTGAACCCTGGCTGGGGCTTTGACTATGTTGTTGGGCAAGACACATGTAATCTAGCTATAGGCCTAATTAAAATTAATACAACTGCTGGCTAGCAGATTTTTCTTCTTGATGTGGGGAAATCAGATTGTTTCGCTGGGGGAGGGGAGGGGGTCTGTGTATTTACAACTCTCCCATAGAGGTAAATCCATTTTGCTTGCATTGCATCATGTCACATTGCATCCAAAGAGTTTGCTCCTGACTGATCCCTCCCCACGAGGGAAGTACACAGTATGCATTATTTTACTTTTTCCACTGAAAAAACAGTGCAATGGAATGGTTCCTTATGGTTAAGTGTCCTAGCATTGTCATGGTTACCCTCTATGGTCAGCTAGTAGTTAATGTAGCTCTACCAGCCTTATAGCAACATTCTCCTTGTTCATCTATAAATTTGTTGTTGAGTGTAATGTAGTGGTAAAATATTGTTTCCATTGGCCATATGCTGCATGATTGCCTGAACTGGAAAAACAAGGTTTCCATTCCAGAAGCTAAAGATCAGTGCTAGCACCAGTGAGGCATCTTGCTTCTGGTATCATCAGTATTGTAACAGACATAGCCTTTTCATCTTAAGACAAAGTAATAGAATAATTGTCATGAATTAAACCTTCTTGTGGTAGAGATGTTGTTCTTATGTTGCAGGATCTTGATGGTGTTGAGGAGTTTATCAGAGAAAATCATGAAAAGCTGGTGGCCATTGGAGAGGTAAGAGAGTGCCACATGTCTGAAGAAAGTACACCTTTTTTGTGGTATTGGAAATTACGTGTAATTTTCATCAGTATTCATATGTTTTCCTGACATTTTCTTAATGAAGGTTGGTTTAGATTTTACCCCAAGATTTATAAGCAAAGAGGAAGATAAAGATGTACAGAGAGAGGTGTTAAGCTGACAGGTAGAGAATCCCTTCAGACTTGAAATGTCTTTTCATATGTACCACTTTACAATCATATATCAGCCCATAAACTGTACCTAACTGATCAATACCTGGTTATTTGAAATATTTTTAAATTTAAAATTTAGATTTAAAAGTTAAAAATGTCTTTTTGTTGTTGCAGATAAAACTTGCCCAAGAGCTTGATCTCCCTTTGTATGTGGGTACATTATTTTCAATTATCAAAATAAATGATATTAAAATAACTACCAAGCAGAGTGTCTTTTCTTAGTGTTTCTACACTTAAATTTGTAACTTAATTAGCCCTTGTCAATTAGCTTAGTTGTTAAATACACTATATTTTGAGAGTAAAAAGAAAACATCTGAACAACATTTCTCAGATAAGTTTGCTATGCTGTTATCTTTTACTTTTTTGACTATGCTGAAAGCATTTTGTTTAATGTGGTGTCTTGTTGTTCGCAGAAATGTCCTTTCCTGATCAGCAGGGAGACATGTGATTGAATTGCTACAAGAACATGGTACTTCTTATCCTCTAAACATTAGTTACAATTCCTCTAGAAACTCTTAGAACAGAATGTCATACCTCATTTTCTTGTGTTAAAGATATTGCACAAGGACAACAAAGATAGTTCATATTGTTAGAGAAGAAGACAATATGAGGGGTGGCAAATGGTAAATGCGCGACTGTACGAGATGACGAGATTAGCGTTTTTCTTTGCAATCCCGAGAAACTCAAGACGTTCAGGTTCTAAGATGTTGTGATGTCATTTAACTTTACTAAAAAAAAAATAAACAAATCGGTACTTCGGGACTTTCTTAGCCTTGAAAATAATCAGGACTACAAGACGGCTTTGTGAGAAAAATCGAGACTGCGAGACGGACATAACCGCTAAAAAACGAGACTGCGATACCTGTGAAATTCGGCAAAAATTTTGCGAGACCCATGGATTTTGAAGGACCATTCGCCACCGCTAATATGACTACTACCAGAGCCAGTTTGATTCCCTTTGGTGGGAGAATCTTCAATTAAAAATAGTTAAAATTAAATTTTAGTTTTTCATTCTTAGGTGCCAAGAATGTTCTACTGCATGCATTTGATGGGAAACCTTCCAATGCTCTCAAGGGAGTTCAACAAGGATGCTATTTTTCGGTTCCACCATTTATAGCTCGTTCACCACAGGTAAAATATTTTGTTAAGTGTTGTGGACATCTAGTAAGGGAATCTTAGTTCTACAAAGTGATGTTGTTCATGGATAGAAAACTTGTCTAGAACATGGTTAGGAATGGACAGATAAGGTACTCTACTACCCAATCCTGTGGAGGCTTGGTGGCCTCATGGTTAGTGTGCTTGCCTGTGGATTGAGTAGTCTGGGTTCGTGCCCTGGCCAGGGACATTGTGTTGTGTTCTTGGGCAATATATTCTACTATCACAGTGCCTCTCTCCACCCAGGTGTACAAATGGGTGCTGGGTGGGTAATCCTGTGATGAATTAGCATCCCATCCAAGAGGAGAGGGGGAGTAGAAAAATTCCTAGTTGCTTCATGCTCATGCTAGATAAGTGATGGCCTGATGGGTCACTTGGCTTGTATGTAGACTTAATCGTTTTTGTACCTTACTACCCAATTCTAGGATGTTGGGTGGTATGTTCTTCTATAAAATGATCATTTATTGGTGTGTGACATGCAGTTTCAGAACCGTGTGTAGGATTGGGGTGGGGTGGGGGGGGGGGGGTGAGGGAGAGATGAGGCTTGAATTGATGTACTAGAATATGAGTAGGGGCTGTGTACAGTATGGCTGGTGGGTGAGATAATGCACTGGAACATGTTAAGGGGTTGATGGGTGTTGAGAGTGCTGGACGAGGTACACTACTGTGTTGTTTACTAGGATTAAGAGGGAGCATGGAACTAGGAATAAGTTAGCCTCTTCCAGGTATTTAGTTAGTGCAAAAATAAGAAGCGCTTTCTCTGGCGTTTCAATTATTTTCCCATACCATTTTCAGGGTGTGCATAGCATCTTTTGGGGTATTTTTTTCTTTTTGTATTTTAAAGCCTTTATTTAGTGTGTACCAACCTTACTTTATTTCCAAATTGAAATCAGTAATTTTCTACCAGAGAAGATATTAAATTCCAACAGAAAAAATACATGGCTGCAGTTGCATGTGGAATTGGCGAGGCAAGCGGCGCTGTACAGTTTAATGGTTTTTTTAGGAAAATATTTTATTTTTATGATTTGTTTTCTCAAAGTGCAACTTTACCTGGGCATTTATTTGCTTATTTATTTGCCAATCTACATTTTTTATCTTTTTCAGTGCTGAAAAATTGTTTAGTTTGAACTTCATCAATCAAATTGTGAGAACTTTAGGACGTGCAGTTGTCAAGTTGTTGAATGGTTCAAGGGTTAATTCACACAGGCAGTTTATTTTTTGGAAGCAAAGCTTGAGTTTGTTTCGAGGCAACAGGGCTTTCCAAGGAAACTGAAGGTTTAATTTCTCACATTTTCTAGACATGGTCAAAACTGGACTGCTCTTTACATGTTTTCCTAAAAGTGAACTACTAACTATGAAAATCGTGAGTTGAATATACCATTTGGACTGAATGAAATATGTGTGATATGAACAGTCCACTTCAGGCAGTGTGAATTTTTAAAACATTTTCATATTTAGTTCTTAAATTTCTATTTCTAGTTTATTTATGTATTTAATTATTCTTTTAATTCACTTTTCAATAGTTTTTATTTCTATTTTTCTCCAAATGTTGTTTTTTAAGTTTTTTTTTTTTTTACATTCTGCATTCCGCACTCCGCATTTTTGGAACAGCTGCTGATGTGGCGTGTTTAAAATTCGTTTGATGTGACATTTGAAATGACATACATGTATTGCCCATAATAAAATTATTTCTCAGAAATGGAATAAAAATGAAACTGATAACAAAGCTTTTTTGTGTAGTACTGTGTGGCAGCATAATAAAATAACTTGTTTCGTATTCCGTCACAAATTTCCAGTTAAAATATTTTTCGTTAAGCAGAAATGCCCAGTCAGACTGTTTGACCAGACTAAGCTTTTACCTGTCAAAACCTCAAATTTACTGGACAATTGTCCGATGACTGACTGTTATTTGCAGGCTTGCCCATGTTTTTATAACTCAATAGCAACATGGAACTTTTTTTTCATTTAAGACGTGTTTTGTCTTGTAGATTTATATGTGAAGCTGAACATCATAATGGGATTGCAGAGCTACTGGAAATTTTGGGAAGGTAGGAGACATTACTGATTTTGTTTATACAGTCATGTACAGTCATGAAAACATTTTGAGGGTATGGGCACTGCATGCTTCACATGACAATGACTTGTTATATTTTGGATACACAGCATTATCAATGACTTTGCACTTCCACTCAAAGAAGAACACAAGCACTTCTTGATGAAAGTGCTCATGCCGTTACACAAGGTCAAAGCACTGAGCATGTACCATCCACAGGCCTCTTTTGTTGCTTAACTCTTAACTGGGCTTCTTAAAATTATGAATAACAATGAAAACGTTAAAAGGTTGCTTTTCCATTACTTCAAAATTGGTGCATGTTTGGAAATAGTTATGTAGGGGTTTCATTAAAGGAGAAGGTCACTCCAGAAAGCTGACCTGTTTTGTCTTCACCTATAGCAAATAAACATTCAGTTTTTTCACTTACCAAAGTTTCAGCCTCTGAAGTGCCTGCTATCCTGAAGAAAGTAGTCTCGAAAGAAGCAACTTCAGAGGCCATCATTTTGAACTGTAGTTGGCAGCCAGGCTGTGTTTATGTGACATCATTCTGTCTGACCCCTGATTATGTAGTTGTTTTAGAGAGGCACAACTCCTGAAAACCTTCAGTCAACTGCCTTAACAATAGACAGAGAGATTTCAGATCATAAAGGAAATTAACCGCTTGATCAAATGTCTCGCAGAAGAAAAACTGTACTCGAGAGACAGTGTCACAATAAAAGTCAGCACCAAGAGAGTTTTTGTTTGCAGGTTATTTCTTGGAGGCTTGACAGATTGAGGATGAATGCAACCTGTTTTAATCCTTTTAACAAATAGATTCCATGTTGCCATGTGTCTGTTTAATAGTAATAGACCACAGATGATGTAAAAATGTGTTAAGAAAAAAACAGTGGCACAGCCCAGCCATTAGGGAAGTGTGGCACTGAATGTCTTTATCATGCTTTGACTTCTTCTGTGATCAGTTTCTAAACAGAGCACAGCAACATGAAATCTACATACATGTATCAGTGTTTTATAATAAAGAAACCCAAAAATATAAATGGCATCATCTGTACATCTGTCCTCCAATAGATCATAAGTAAGAACCAATCAAAAGACTTCTTATGTAATTTTGAATTGTGGTTATGGACCAAAGAGGGCAGTATCCTTGTGTAAATTTACTCTCAAATCACCTGTCTGCTTGATGGCACATTGTAAAGCAAAAATTATTGTTAATCACCCTTGCCAATAGTGCAATTGGGTGAGTTAAATTCATGCAAATTATATGATTTTTCATATCTACCCAGTTGGCCTACTGCATTGTACAGTTCTTGGAAAAGGACCCTGGTCTTACAGAACTGGTAAGAATCATGATAGAAAGGAAACCCGTGTTAAGGCGACCTCGTTTATTGCGGCCACTTCATTCTGGCCCAAACGAAAGCTCAGTCAGTCATTTTATTATTTAAAGAACTCCTTTAATTCGGCCACCATGTCAGTAAGGCCAGATGTTTGTGCCCCATTGGTGACCAGGTTTGACAGGGTTCCACTGTACAAGCAAATGTATTACTTGAGTTGTCAGGATTACTAGTTTCAGTCTCTGACATTTTTCATATCTTACTGGTCAACTTTTTTGTTCTCAAGGTCATTCTGTCACTGATGAAGTTCTGGCCAAAGGTACACAGCCCTAAAGAGGTGGGTTTGTACAATTTATATTTGAATTTACATCTGAGAGTCTAACAAAAACTAAATTTAATTAATGTATTCACAGGTGATGTTTCTTAATGAGCTTGAAGAAATTCTTGATGTCATTGAGCCATCAGAATTCTCAAAAATCTTAGAACCACTTTTCCGACAACTGGCAAAATGTATATCCAGCCCACACTTTCAGGTAAGTAGATTTATTAACCATTTGAATTCTTGTTCATCAGTAGCTCCCTGTTATTTCATGAATACATATAACTGATACAGTTTGGATTGTACTGTAAGTTACACCTACATTTTGAGATGTATGTTAGTTAATTCATGCTTGTACAGTACCACCATTGCTATGGTACTGCAATGGGTAGCACAGTGGTCTGTCTGCATTACAAAATGTGTTATCCCAGAAAATACCCTTCCCCACCTCATGGAAGGTCACTGGAAATTCCTAGGGGTGGGGTTGGGAGGTGTGGGGGGGTTGTGTCTTAGAAGCCAAAGATTTTAAGGCGAAATACATGTATGAATCAGAGTTGCTTTTAGATAATAGACCTTTCCTGCATTCCGCTTCAGTGCGTACGAACAATAGCACCAGAACGAGGTTGGGGTGGACATTTTCATACTGTTGCTGTATTTTTGTCCACCCTGACCTCGACTCAGTGCCATTGTTTGCTGGAATGTGGGAAAGGTCTATTATGTCTATCTTAAAGTCTATACTTAATTTAGTTTAAATTATTACAGTTAGTTTAACTCTCATGACTGTAAAGTGATACAGAGATTTGTATATACTCACTATATAAATGAAATTATTGTATTATTGTGTTGTACAAAACCAATCTGGAATTTCCAGAGGGGTGGATTGGGGTGGGGAAACCAAAAAACCTTGCTTAGAGAGGGCATGCATATTTTCTGGAGTAATGCATTCTGGGTTCAAGTGCTGGGTCATTGCATTGTGTTCTTAGCCTAAGCACTTTATTCTAATGCTGCCTCTCTGACACACGTTCAAGTATAAATTGACACCAGTGTGATGTTAGAGAACCCTGACAAAAAACATCTTGTGATATACAAGTACAAGTATCCCATCCATGTTGACTAGCAACACTCTTAGTACATGTAGTTTCATGTTGTGGAGGCCGGGATAAGCTCAGCAGTAGAGGACTCTATTTTATGATGCTTCAACAATAATTCATTTCTCATAAATTTGACAGGTTGCTGAGCGCGCTTTGTATTATTGGAATGACGAGTATGTGATGAGCTTGATGAGTGACAATGCTGGTACCATAGTGCCCATCATGTTTCCTTCCTTGTATAGACATTCAAAAAACCACTGGAACAAGTAAGAAACAAGTTTTCTTTTAATTAGTGAAGGTGCTTGTTGATTTTGAACTTACATGCTTGTTATAGGTGTTGTTCTGTATTGTATCCAGGCAGGAATGTATATGTATGCTGAGCTGATCGACAAAGTAACAGGAGAATAAAATGAGTAGAAGTGATTATATTTGATTGCAAAATTAAGCCTGTGATGGTTTAGAACATTTTCACAAAATATAAACACTGCTTTCTCAAACTTTTTCAATGTAAGTTTGATTTTGGGCTAAATGAAAGGCTTTCAAAATATCAGAAAAACTAATTACTTACCTTTAGGTCTAAGATTCTTGCGAGGGGGTTTTCTTTACTCCTCCATATGAAGAATCGATGACTATTCATTGTTTGTTGGGCTCAAAAAAAGTGCTCTGTGTTCGTCCAGGACCAATAGATTATCTTGCCAGGCAAGGAACTTTTATTCTCACGTGTCCAATGAGCAACGGCCCAGGCAAGTTGTCTGCCAACCAAATAAGAAAAAGGCAAACTTGGACTTGCTCAGGGCAAGCAAAATTTGAGAGCTGCTTGTCCAAACAGAGAGCTGAAATTCAAGTTTTTTTTAGCCCTGTGTTTGGTACATTTTTTTGGTTTCTTGCCCAATTGTGAATCTCTGCTTACAGATTCATGGTGGTTGTTGAATGCAGGCTGGGGAAACTGTTTAGAAAGCTGAAATGTTTATTTTGTTCTTTCTTAGGACAATTCATGGTCTGATATACAATGCCTTGAAGCTCTTTATGGAGATGAATCAAAAGCTCTTCGATGAATGCTCACAAAAATATAAACAAGAAAAACAGAGGTATTGCTCTAGTTAAAAATAATTTGACTAGAAGCTTAAGGGGTTTTTTGTGAGCAGGTAGTTAATGATGAGGTGTACCTGATTGGGGCATGCAGTGGCTGAACAGCTAGTGCACTGAACTCAGGACTAACTATGCTTATTAAGAGAAATGTGAATATTGGGTATCTTCAAAGTGTAATTGATGACAAGATATGTGAAAACCTTGGCCACAGAAATGTACTCCTAAAGCTTTGCACTGTTAATTGAGTTTTCTGATGCATGTTTGAGTGTTTTAAAAGCAGTTAAATACCCCAAGCATTCTCTAGGTGCAAGAAATTAGCAGTAAAAGTAGCCCTTCTTATACGTGGGCTCTTTCTGCTGTTGTCATCTGTGCCATTTTTTCTTGCCCAGGTGTTTTTGGTGTTGCTCAATGATCTTCTTTATGATTAGTTGGGACTACTAAAAGAGCACTGTTAAAATTAATAAAGTTTAAGAGGGAAGCAAGGGGGTGATGTGCATGTGTGATCCCATTTTCCTGGCGAATTTTAACAAAATTCATGAGTTACATACTTTTAGCTACTGTTAACAATGTTTTTTCTTATGAATTCACAAATCAATGTATTTTAGTGGCTTTTCACATGTCAGACACATATTTTCCCTCTTGGCATGTGTCGTGCATAAACCCTTTGCCACCCTCGCTTATCAACTGGGGTAAGGGAATTTTAGTTAAGTTGATTTTTTTCTGGGATTGGGCTAAACTGTATCTCACTGACATTGTGCCTTGTTCGATTTGTGGATAGAGATGGGGATTTGTGAGCTTAGAGTTTCATTTTGACAACTAGAATTATTGTTGCTGTTATTCTTAGGGAAAAAGAGAAGCTTAAAGAGAGGGAAGAAGCTTGGCTAAAAATAGATGAACTAGCTCGTAAGAACCCTAATGTAAGTACACTTGATATCCAAACTATAAAGGACAACATTAATAATCAACTATGATGTAGGGAGTATGTTGCTACCTGTTTTCATGTTCTTTACATACAAAGCCATCAAATTGTAGTCTGCCTTGTGCAGGATGTGGTGTACCTTATTTAGCTATGCAAGTTAATTAAGCTTTTCTTAATCTTGGCTGGCCCTCATGTGTAGGTGATAAGCACTCAGATGATAATTGTCATCTCTCAATTTGTTTCAGTATGTGAAGATTGCTCGTTTAACTGATGCAGAGGATGGAGATAAAGTGTCAAGCTTGTGTATGGAGTTGGGTAATGAGATGGAAGGTGTAGAGGAAGGTGCAGTTTATATTCAAGAAGTGTCAAAAACGGTAATTTGCTAATCAGCTGTTTTGTATTTTTTGCTGTTCAACTACATGCTGGCTGCAATTAAACCATACAATAATTGGGTTGCTACCTTTTTCTAAGCTTGCCATTGTTACATGGTTTTTGCTTCAATTATGACTAAATTTTCTTACTGCATTCTTTGGCACTGAAGTGAATTCTTCTTGACTAATGTTTTCTGTGGGGAGGTGTGATGGCCGGATGGTTTGTGCCCTGGACTCCTGATCAAGCTGTTTTGGTTCGAGTCTTGACAGGGATTACTGTGTTGTGCTTGTGGAGACGTTGTTTACTCTTACAGTGCCTATAACAATGGGTACTGGTGGCTTGAATGCTGAGGGGCTGGGGGATAACCTTGAGAAGACTAGCTAGCATCCCATTCAGGAGGGGTAGCAACACTTCTTGTTTGTCATGTCACAAAAACCGGACTGAGATAAACATCAGCTCAATCGACCACTAAACTTAATCACAGGCTTTTTTCTAACTGAAATGTTTTCCTGGCATTGTTCTCTCTCTCGACAGGAATTTGCTGCAAAGAAACCAGAGAATAGGAAGTTTGTGCGGCGGAAATCTGAACTTCCACACGACTCAAGGACTGTAAATGCACTGTCAGATTATAATAGTCCAGAGGAGTACCTTACTTCAGCACCCGAAACGTAAAGTGCATATCTACGTGTTGCCTAAATTTGGCAGATTTGAACTTTTTAAATTCAGTTACAGGTTTTCCCTGATATCTTTATTATTAGACTTATTTTGAACCCTGTGTTCTTACTTATTTTAAGGCATAACTTACATCTAATAGCATGCAAGGTAACTATTCATAGAGATGAGGCAAACTAATTTAGTTTGGGCGAGAAATTTTTTAAATCCTTAATTCAATCAGAAACAACACAATCATCACTCCAGTGTGTCATTGCCATATGTCGATGTACCAAGTAATGTGATCAAGAAGAAACCGTGGATATAAAGAAGAAACCTTTTAATATTGTGAGGATGGAATAAGAATATTACCCATTTTTCCCTTAATCATTTGCTTTGAAGGGATTTTTACAACAGTTTTTAATCAACTTACTAAAAATAGCCAGAAAATTAATTCTTCAAGACATTGGCTGCTAAGTGGATCACTGTTAAAGCTCTGGTAAGCCCCCTCTCTCTTTAAGAAGTGTCTTTCCTTTCACTCATATAATTTTGTGAAAAGTGCCCCCCCCCTGTACAAAGATGGAAGCCCAAATCAATTTCTGATGATGAATTTAGTTATTAGTAGTTATTTTAGTTATTACTAGAGCTTTATGGCAAATGATTGACTTTCATTTTGTACTATGTCATGGGTTTTTAAGTTTATTATTTAGAACATGGATGTTTTAAACCATTCTGCATGGTATATGCACACATCAAACAGAAGTTTTAATCAACTGTCAACCTGTTCCTCTGTGAATATTTTTAAAAAAGTTGCTTTGGGTACTTTTACAATATAGAGAACCCCGCGCAAAGGAAGGTAATATAAGAATGAGTGATATGTGAAAGATTGTCTTGGACAATAAACTTGTAAATAATTGCGAGATGCTCTGTGGTGAATTCCAGGGACGGTGAGGGGAATTGTCGAGCTTCTAAAGAAACCATTCTGATCAAGGTAGTTTATTACTTGGGGTTAACTTATTGAAAATCACTTGGCAATTGTCTCAGAAGTGGCACCGATTCAGCTCCCTCAATATGAAGTGGTGCTGGCCAGTTCTGAGTTAATACAGTTGAACCTCTTCACAACGGCCACCTTGGGGACAGAGAAAGGTGATCGTTGTAGGGAGGAGGCCGTTATTGGGAGGTTGGGGGTGTAGTATAACGGTACGTAGGGATCAAGTTTCGTGATCTTTTGCCATAAAAAAAATTGTTTTTCATCAGTCGCTGATAAACTGGCCGTTGTCGAGTTGTTATTTTGGTAGTTGGAACGCGCTTTAGAGGCCGTTGTGGAGAGGTGACAGTTGTAAATGTTAAAAATTAGGTTGAATGTATGGACCGTCCGCCAGGACAAAAATAAGAGGCCGCTGTAGAGAGTTGGCCGTTAGTGGAGGTTCGACTTGAGTCAGCTAAATGATTTTAGAAGTCGGGAACTAACTTAGCTACAGTAAGGTAGGGGAATTGTAAGTAACACTACGTAACTGCTACGAAGTACAACAAAATGTCTGAAACAGAAGTCTTTTATTTTCTTAGTCCCTCGTCTATTTTTATTCCAGGGTTGGACCCGAGTGGTTTGTGGGTGTGGATTTATTATGCAATCTCCCTGTTGATAAGGGTAAAGGGCGTGTTTTATCTACCTTGGTTCACCTTGGTTCCCAATGACTGACAGAAGACGGACATTGTAGTAACCTGTAGACATGTGTATCTCACGGGTAAGGGGGGGGGGGGAGGGGGGCTCCGTTTTGAAAAGGTCGAGGATGCTCGTCGTCCTGCTTTATAGGGGTGTTAATTACAGATTGTGGCCTCACTGAGGGTGCTCTGAACGAAACATCACTATTTTTGGCCATCCGGTTATCTTAAAGGATTACATTCAAAGAAATAAAGAAACGCTGTCAGGTCCATTTTTGGGGGCTGAATAAAGTTTCAGCCACGCCCAGATAGGTCTCCTTTAGAGGGTTTTGACGAACATCCTCGAGCTTTTTACACGGGAGTTCCCCTTCCCCGGAGTGTGTGTCGCACTAAATTTGGTGGCCTAAAATGGTGTGATCTTGGCAGCTTTGGGAACCGTCGTCCTTTCATTGGACATGGAAATCGAAGGTAGTGTTATGTTAGAGAAGGCCTAATTTTATCCCCATCTGTGTAATGTTACTATACAGAGTACATTGTTAAGGTAACAGGTCGCATCCGCGTTATATTTTTGGGGGAATACAACGATGAAACAATAAATGTTCTTCCGTGAAATGTATATTTATTCAAAAATAAACATCAAGGTATGTATTTTGAAGTGTATTTTTCTGGTGTTTACGTTCGCGAACACAATAGACCATTTCCGAGTCACCTTGTGGCTCTTTTTCAAAACGAGTCCTCGTGCAAAAATGAGTTTGATATACATGAAAATGAATCTCAAGGTGGAACACATTTTCAGAAGAATGGTTTCGCACTTTTGACATGGGCAAAAACCAACTCGGAAATGGCCCATTGGGTGCAGCTGGTTACCTGCCACACGCTACTTGCATGTGCTTACCCCTGCGGAGTAGCATCACATCCGGGGGGAGTCGCACTACTGTAGTAGCTGTTTCATGCTATGGAAACCAGAGATAAGCACCTGCCTGGTGGACCCTTATGTTCGAACGCACAGTTACCTTACCAACATCCAATAGCCTGTGAACGGGTTTTTAATTAGGCCACAGGGCGAAAAAGGTTCGGCTAATGGAGCAAGCCTGGCGCGGAAAAAACGCGTAGCCACGGGATTTTCTACCCCAGACCCTTCATGGCTAGCTCCAGTTGCCGTAAAACTGTATTTTCCAATCTCGTTCCAGGGCAATTTCCCACTGAATGTCAGCCGTCCCACATTTGAAGGGAAATGGGCCTAGGGACGAGGCTGGTAAATTTAGCAGACAAAGACCGTCACAAGAGTCAAAATGTAATCATTTTGTTGGTAGTAATCTCACTTAAGATTTAACACAACCATTTTCTAATGCGTTAGGCAATTCCAAAAGTACGCTTCCGGACATAGGTCGGTGGGGCGCGTTCGCACGTCAAGTCCGCAAGAACACGTTTTAGCCTACCTGGACTAGTCCCTGCAACAGGTCACGGGGACAAGTACCATTGTGTGAACTGGCCATTTTTACTTCACAATCTAGTCGCAGGGACCAAACTTTGCTGCCTGCGACTAGTCCCACGAATTTCAAACCAGACTGAATTTTTGGGACAAGTCCCTTCGACTTGCTCCACGAAACGCTTCGTGTAAACTGTTCATGGGACAAGTCCCTGCAACCAGACCCTTTGTGTAAACTCTTCAGGGCACTAGTCGCAGGCACTAGACTCCTCGTGTGTGCCGACCTTAAAAAGGCCTCATTGAAACATTCAAACAGTCGACTTATAAGTAAACAGTTTTCTCAATCAAAGAGCTATCTCCGGCTCGACTCTATTGCTCTATTACAACGAATAAATGAAAACCTTCATTTGGCGCGAAAATATGTTAGGACATTTGTCCGCAGACATGATCTGTTCCAAGAGGCGAACAGTCTTCCAAGAGCGTAGCTCGAGGAAAACTGAGATTTGAGGAACATATTATGTGCAAAGACAAATATCCGTGCGTCTTTTCGCGCCAAATAAAGGCTATTGTGTTTATTATTCTTCCCTTTTTTTTTCCGCAACACTCACCGTTTAAAAATTGGGAATATCACTTGGATATTCCCTAGATTTAGCTCGGGTATATTCAGTCATTCGCGTTTAACCCAGTCGCGACTAGTGAAACTATTTGATGGATTATAATGAGTGGTATCACAAAAAGAGGGTGTACGCTTTAGGCCTAGATAGATTCTGCTCAAAAAATGTTAAATAGTTGCTTAAAAATGTCCCCAAAAGTTGCTCAAAAGTTGTTTAAAATCGCAATAGTTGCTTCAAAAGTTTTTATAGTTGCTTGTGTTTTGTGCTTACCATTTACAGAAACCATCCGGTTGGAAATTTCAGGCAAAAACATTAAACAGTTGAATACCACGTTGCGAGAGAAGGAATCACTATAAAGTATATTCACATCAGCTAGAGAGACTTAAGAGCAGAAAAATAGCGTCACTTCAAATCACACCCCATATTTTCAGAAGCTTCCCAAACGGAATGGCGCGAACCATTTGATTTTCCAACTGGAATTTGCGGTTTTCCCATGTAACCTGGATTGGATCTCTGATGTTGTTCTTCATCGGATTCTTCATTGTCAGAAGAAAGCGCCTTGCCGTTCGCCATTTTTGAGCTAGTTGTACCATATTTGGAATATTAACACAGAATACCCATTCTGGAAATGCAGTTACATCCGGCATATCCATATTTGGAATCTATCAACACAACATACCGAGCAAAACGCAAGACTGTTTCTAGTGAACTTCTTATGAGTTTCCAGAGAAAACGTGTTAAAATATCAATTACTTATGGATGTGACTTCGAAATAGTGAAAATATGCCAAAAATATGCTAGCTTTAAGAAAAGATGCTGTAAAGTTGCTCACTCTCCTAAAAGTTGCTCAGTATTGAAAAAGTTGCTCAAAATCGTAAAAGTTGCTTAAAAGTTGCCGAGCAGAATCTATCTAGGCCTAGTATGCTTTCGTTTGAATATTACGAACTCGAGATTTCTACGAAGGAGTAGTTGACGAAGCTGAGGGCTGGATCTCCAAAACGTGTAACATACCGCTGAACAGTGCTCACCTCTTCCAGATTAAAGATACCTTTATTACAACAATTCACTCTCATTTATACATTACATGTACATCTTTTGAAACATTATCGTGGTATAACAACTGTTGCGAATAGAGACCAATAGAGTAATTTCCTTTACGTATCAGGGCTTGTGTATTTCTCAGTCCTAGCTAGTTACGTAAATACAGATTGTCACAAACACATGAAACAACACATTAAAACTCGGATAAACATAGAAAAATTGTCTATTTACGTCGTTTATTAAACATACGATAAACTAATACATGCAGATACAATTCTGCAAACATTTTTACATGAATGACAAACAATACAGCAATAGGCCAATTTCGATATATTAAAATTCAGCTTGATAGTGAGGCCTAGATGACATAAACAAAAAGAAATGAATAAACATGGTCATTGAATTTCCATTGTTTATGTCTTCTAAGCCTCGCTGCCAAGCTGAATTTTAAAATATCGAAAGTGGTCTACTCTCGGTTGTTCCCAGGAGTCCTCGGCTTAGTTTCGTCTGGAAAGAGAGAGGTCCAGAGACTAGGCTGACCTTCACTATACTTGTTTCTATTTTAAGCCCCGGAACTTTTTTCCCCGCTAACTCAACAGTACATGCTTGCCTTAAACCGTCAAACCGGGAAAAATTTTAGCGATTACTTGTGTAATTTTGCCAATCAGATCTCAACTCCGAATTCATAGTGTAACGGCTGAAGAAAGGACAAAATATTAGAAAATTCCATTGCAGTGGAGATGATTAAAAAACTTAACTACTTTTGGACTTCCGAGTGGTAAGAAATTTTGAAAGCGAAGCAATTCGTATCTTACTTAAAAGCCAGTTGGTCTCGAATTACATGTCACATACAAGATCTGTCAGTGTTCATTCAAAAACAAAAACTCTAAATAGGCTTCTCAACGGAATATCATGGAAACAAAATCATTCTCAGTGCTGTGTTGGATTCAAGCGCCTTAGCTAGACCTGCTGTACCAGCATAACCAATGTCATTTGTAACTCCATTTCAACACTGTCAGTGTTGTGTTGGATTTAAGCGCCTCAGCTAGACTTGCTGCACCAGCATCACCAATGTGAAAGTTACTCAATTTCAACACTGTCAGTGTTGTGTTGGATTTAAGCGCCTCAGCTAGACCTGTTGCACCAGCATCACCAATGTTATTGTCAGACAATTTCAACACTGTCAGTGTTGTGTTGGATTTAAGCGCCTCAGCTAGACCTGCTGCACCAGCATCACCAATGCGATTCCCTGACAATTTCAACTCTATCAGTGTTGTGTTGGATTTAAGCGCCTCAGCTAGACCTGCTGCACCAGCATCACCAATGCGATTCCCTGACAATTTCAACACTGTCAGTGCTGTGTTGGATTTAAGCGCCTCAGCTAGACGTGCTGCACCAGCATCATCAATGTGATCGTAAGACAATTTCAACACTGTCAGAGTTGTGTTGGATTTAAGCGCCTCAGCTAGACCTGCTGCACCAGCATAACCAATGTCATTGCTAGACAATTTCAACACTGTCAGAGTTGTGTTGGATTTAAGCGCCTCAGCTAGACCTGCTGCACCAGCATCACCAATGCCAATGCGAGACAATTTCAACACTGTCAGTGTTGTGTTGGATTTAAGAGCCTCAGCTAGACGTGCTGCACCAGCATCACCAATGTCATTGCTACCCAATTTCAACACTGTCAGTGTTGTGTTGGATTTAAGCGCCTCAGCTAGACCTGCTGCACCAGCATAACCAATGCCAATGCAAGACAATTTCAACACTGTCAGTGTTGTGTTGGATTTAAGCGCCTCAGCTAGACCTGCTGCACCAGCATCACCAATGCGATTCCTTGACAATTTCAACACTGTCAGTGTTGTGTTGGATTTAAGCGCCTCAGCTAGACCTGCTGCACCAGCATCACCAATGTCATTGTAGCACAATTTCAACACTGTCAGTGTTGTGTTGGATTTAAGCGCCTCAGCTAGACCTGCTGCACCAGCATCACCAATGTCATTGCGAGACAACTCCAACTTTGTCACGGTTGTGTTGGATTTTAGCACATCAGCTAGAACAACAACGTTTGCAGCATCAATTTTACCACGACATCTTCGCAGCGTTTGACGTTGAAGAAATGAGCCAAGCTCACGGGCCAAATCCGCTTGAAAACTGCTGTTGTCTTGTTTACATTCTCCAACGCACTCCAATGCAACTGGCAACCAATCATCGGTATCATCGCCATCGTTATCATTGCCATCGCTTTCATCGCTATAATCGCTATGGGCATCACTATCATCGCTATCATCCTGGTTCACCTCTCGCATGATACATTTCGTTAGGGCTACTGCTTCTTCCTTGCATCGTGCTGCTAGCAGGCCACATGTGAATAGAAGCACCTCTTTCAGCTCACGAGCAAATCGTTCTTCAGCAACTATTTGGGCGGGAATGATTTCTTTTTCGATAAGCTGATAATAAAGATAGAGGGCTGCAAACCATTCTTGAAAACTCTTATGTAGAAAGCTGTATTGCCGGCTTGATCTTAGTTTACTGCCTCCGGTCTGAACTGACAAAAATCCGAATCCAGGTAAGTCGTCTGCATGATTTTGAAGCTCACTTTCCTCAAAGTCCAACTTGTCTTCAAGTAAACCATTCAATGCTATTCGGCCAAGATGTTTCAGTTGAGGGTAATACACTTCGATGAGATCCGCGTTCACTTCTGGCAATCCTGTCTTTCTTCTATATCTTCTAAGGATACATTGTATTATTTCCACGTACAGTTGCGTTCTACGTTCTGGGAAAACACCTCGATACTCTTCACAAACAAGGCAAAGGAGTGCAACGTTTAGAGGGTTGGCCGCCATGTCTTTTAGATTTTCATCGCTTTCCAGCTTGGACAAGAGCTTTTGGGCCAAATTCTTCGATGTTTTGAAGTACTTGAAGATAAACTTCCTTGCATCTTCTTGGGTAAAACCTTCAATTTCCAGCAGGGTGTCACTGTGTATTCGGACCTTAATTCCAGCCTCGTGCCTTGCAGTCGCAACCAAGTGACATTTTGGAAGCACTCTGCCCTGAATGATTTCTGCGAACACTGACAATTTACTAGTGGGAACCTCATCCAATCCATCGAGTACTAGCAAAACGTCAGACTGATTCCGGCGGATGAATTTGAAGAATCTATCTCTTACGTCTTTTCCAACTTCTCGAGGCAGAAGTTGATCATCAATGGCCTCCCACAGGTCAGACTGCATATCACGACACTTCAGCAACAGCACTGTTTCGAACCTTGGGAAGCAACCTTCTTGTTGTTGCTTTCCTGTAGCCCAGTCGTATACCAGCTTTTTGCAGTAAGTCGTTTTTCCCATACCAGGCTTTCCTTCAATTAACACTGTTCTTGGT
Organism: Orbicella faveolata; assembly: GCF_042242905.1. NCBI lineage: Eukaryota > Metazoa > Cnidaria > Anthozoa > Scleractinia > Merulinidae > Orbicella > Orbicella faveolata. The sequence goes on from NW_028301552.1 coordinate 12,039,020, forward strand.
TGTGAACATTCGTCATGTGGTTTAAAGATCCCAGACATGTTCACAATGTTGTTTGTCGCTGTTCCCCTGGTTTTTTTCCTGCTGACCACTTTGAGTCTGGTAAAAATATCATCAAGACTAAAGTGAAACTCTTCACACCAAGGAAACGGTGCAAGCCATCCCTCGCGGACTTTGTAGAATTGGCGAATTCCGTCAATAAGCTCAGCTGGATCAAAAACATCTAGAAGTAATTAAATAAAAGCTACGTAAGTACATTGTCAATCCAAAGTAAGAAATATGGAAACAATTGACTAGACACAGATTTTTTGAAAAAGAAAACGGTATTGAACCGATGTATAATTTTTGTAATACGACAGTGACTTTGTAATACTGCTGTGCCTCGCTTCCTCTGTCAGTTTTGATTTTAAAAGTTTTATTTATTTCCTATTTTATTTACAACTGTGATAGTAGTGACAGTGGTGACAGCGGTGAGCAGAAGCCAACCATTTTGAAAATTTTGTGGCCATGTCAGCTTATAACCCTTTTGATAGCTAACTATTCACATCAGTCTCGTATAAGATTTGGAGAAAAATGCCGACCACGGAAGGTCAAACGAAATGTGCAAACACACAACACCCACCTAAACAAACGCCATAACTTAAGACAAACCAAACCTCCAAGGCTCAAACTCATTAAACAAACCAAAACCAATTTAATCCAAAACTCAAAAGGCCCTTATACATTACATACTCCAAGGTATTCAATATCAACACAACAGTAAGGAAAAAGAACATTAAGTAAAGGGGAACTAAGAAAACCATACCACGAGTACAAACCGAGGATAAGGAATGTAGATTAATAATAGGCTACCGTCCCTTGGGGGAACAGACAGGAACAAAGAAATAATAAAACGTAAAACAAAAGGGCAACGAAGAGAAAACCAAAAATACAAAGAAACCACCCAAGGGATGGTAGCCTGAGCATCAGCAATCCGGTTGGGGCATTAGACACCCTTTCAAGCTACCAATGGGAAAAAAAGAAATTGAGGACCCAAGCCCAGTAAACATATAAAAGATAAATAATGAAAGAAAGGGTTCAAAACACACTGGGAAAAAAAAAACATAAAGGGGAACTAAGACAACAATACCATGAGTACAAACCGAAGACAAGGAATATAGTTGAATCATAGGCTGCCATCACTCGGGGGAACATATAGGAACAATGAAATAATAAAACAAAAAACAAAAGGGCAAGGAAGAGAAAAACAAAAATATAGAAAAACCGCCCAAGAGATGGTAGCCCGAGCTCCAGTAAGCCGGCTGGGGCATTAGACACCCTTTCAGGCTACCATAGGGAGAAGAAAGAAATTTAGGACCTAAGCCCAGCAAACATATAAAAGATACATAACGAAACAAAAGTGTCTATATAACACAATGGGAAATATAAACTTAACAAAACAAAGCAGCTTTCTGCAAAACAAAGCAGCTAAGTTGATATTAGATAGATCACTTCAATCCTCATCCACTGATGCATTAACAGTCTTGAGATGGCTGAATCTCGAAGAACGTAGGAAATGTCATCGATGTATATATGCATACAAGTGTACTAATGGCCAACTCAATCAATCCTTGGACATTGTAAGAAAGAGTGATATGCACTCCTACAATACTCGCAATAAAGATACTATAAAGCTCCCCAAAATCCAATACAATTGGGGAAAACAACGTTCACGGTACCACTGTTTGAAAGACTTCAATGAGTTAGAGAGAACTGTAAGAAACTCAGCAAGTTTGCCAATTTTTAAGAAGTGTCTTTTTTCTGCTTTTTATAACTAAATATCTTTTTTTTTTAATCTCTGTAGTGTATATGTTGTAAATATTTATTTATTTCGGTTTTAGCTCTAATTTATAGATTTTAATTGTATCATTATATAGTATATATCTAGTATTAGGACCTCTATGTAAACCACTTTTAGTGATGGAGCTTCCTAATAAAAGATTGTTACTACTAACAAGGTGTTTTCGCCTTCCGAACGCTGCTAACGCACATTGGGGAATAAAATGGAATAAAAATCTTCTTGGCTTCTCAGCCCACATTGCGGGCGGAACATGACAAAGCTGTGTACAAGCACGTGAAAGACGAAGAACGTGCCAAACGAAATACAAAAAAAAAAAACGGGACGGAAAGAAAAGCACGCAAACGGCAGCAACCAACGAAGCAAAACGAAAAACAAAGGGAGGGAAACAGTAAAAACAACTAGGAGAGGCAGCGAGATAGTGAGAAGCCGAGGTACACAACAAGAACACAAGCGAAACATACGAACTGACCTGGAACGGCCGAAGCTTGAGCAACTTCATCCGCCATAGCAGCAAATTACTAGAGCGAGCAAAGGATGAGGTGCTTCGAGCACGCTAGTTACGTGAAAGTGATATGAATACATTAGGGAGTCGGATCTTATACTCGCTCCGCAAGGGACTGGTGCGAATAGTACTTACTGCAGCGGACCATTTAGCTTGTTCTTTCCATCTCATTTGCAATCCAGGAAATACCTTCCAATACACCAGCGTACGGAAGAAGATTTCAACCAGACCTGTCCCACAATATCTAACTGCAGTAAACTAGACTGTTAACAGCCTCTCATTTTTTCAACGCACGCGATTGAAGGAAAAAGCGAGCACGTGCGCAAAGCACGAGGGGGTTGGGCGGGGAAGCGAGCGAAGGGAACAAAGAACATTTATCTCGCTCCCCGTCTCATTTTGTGCTGGTGTCCAGTTCTCTCGCGATTCTACCCGTGCGTTCAACGATCGAATAAAAAAACGAGAAAACAGACGGCTGTGAAAAGTCAACATCAAGCCTGTGCGCAACTTTCTCCGATTTTCTAGTTTAGGACAAGAGGTAGCCAGGCTAACTACATCTCCCAGAAAATATCAGTAGACCTTACCTTCCATCCTTGGTTTCTTTTTTACAGGGGGAAGTCGGTTTATTAAAGCATCCAAATCTACCTTCATGTTTTCCACTACAACTTTCAACTCCACGACTTTGTCCCTGGTGTTTTCTATGAATAAATATTTAGTTTTGATTAAGCGAAATCCAGACAGTCTTTACATGACCGCTATTGGTTGTGGTCACATCAAGGCTCTTTACTAAAGCAAGGACAGAGTTAACTTCTTTTTAAATTTAAACATATCGAAATATATGTTTGCCCTAAGAATAAAAAGGACTCATCTACGGGCTTCACCAGCTATTTGTATAATCAGTGGAATTATTCTCGCATTTTGATTAGTTCTTACGAAAGATCAATTGGAAGAACAACGAACACATGACGTCATCAACATTTCTTTGTTTCCTTATCATATAAAGCGAGTAAATTCCATGTTCCCGTGCGTCTGTTAGGCCCGGTTTATACGTCGCATTTCTGCCGCGTCGAATTCAATTCAATTGAGTGCGGCAGAAAGGCGACTGTCGATTCATACGTCGCACTTGTGTCGCACTTAATTCAGCGTGAATACTGACTGGTATGTCGGCCAGTGGAAAAGGTTTTAAACGTAGAGTATTCAATATGGCGGACGAAGATACTGAGCGACGAAGGATTTTAATTTTGCGAAAAATTGTCCGCCAGTGAAACGAGAAGGAGAAGGCTGACAATGCAGCAGTATGTGCTGCAATATTTTCAGGTTGCATTGGGTCGAGAATGGATTCTTTTTCTTTGGCGAGACCAAATTTACGCATGGTCAATACTTAGCTCTTATTAACCGAGCAGGAGGTCTGTATGGAAGAATCTTGACCGAGGTCGTGAGTACAGACCGAACGCAGTGAGGTCTGTACACACGACCGAGGTCAAGATTCTCCCATACAGACCGACTTAGCTCGGTTAATAAGATGTTTATTATATGGCAAACAAGAAAAATTTAAATCGTTTAATGAAACTGGTTTGCTGACATTTTGCTTGCAAACGGAGATGAGCTCAACTTAAACCTGCCGAAATTTGCTCGTCCTCTTTACTTTTTTTTGTCATCAGGCTTTTTGGCACTTCCATAAATGATTGAGGAAAAAATAAAAGGAAACGGTGAACATTTTTGTATTTTAGTTTGCTACTTTTTCAACGCAAAATGAAACCGGTCTAGATGCCGGTCTAGATGGGAAAATCTAGACAGCGGTCAGTATCGATTTCAGCCAATCAAATTCGTGAATTCGGTAGTTCCCAGTCCTTGTGAGACACAGCCATATAATAAATTGACATAATGTATGCTTTAGATTCGACACGGCAGAAATTCAACGTTTTGAATCGGAGTCGCATCTCTGTCGGATAATGCGACAAGACCAGCCGAACGTGCGCAGAATGCGGCAGCCGATTCAGACGTCGAATTTCTGTCGAATTTAATTCGTTGATTTGAATTCGACACGGCAGAAATGCGAGGTATGACCGGGCCTATTAGCCATAACGACATAAGGAAAAATCAGTTTTCTCCTTAAGTTGTTGTGTTCATGCTGTTATGTTTTGATAGTGTCATTATGTTAGGATGTTCACAATGCAAACTCGACGACATAACGTCCTTCTCATGTCGTTATGTCGCAAGCAAGAACCTAATAGGCTTAAGTGGTATTAAAAGTACACACAGGCAAAAGTAGGAAGAGCTCCTTTTAGATCTGAAACAATCATTTTACTTCTCTTCTGCGGAAATACTTTTCTAGTACGACAAGTCACTTTTTCGAACGGTGTGCTAAGATTTTCCCGTAAAGGTTAAGTCTGCATACGAGCCAAGTATCCCATCAGGTCGGAGCTTATCCCGGTTTCTGTACCATGAAGCGACTAGGAGTATTTCTACTCCCCCCTGGATGGGATGCTAGTCCATTGCAGGGTTACACCCAGCATTAAGTTCGGCGGTACCCATTTATACACCTGGGTGGAGAGAGGCACTGCAAGTGTAAAGTGCCTTGCCAAGAACACAACGCAACGTCCCCGGGCAGGGTTGGAACTCAGACCGCTCGATCCGAAGACGGCCACCGCGCCTCCCACTAGATTACCTCTTAAAACAACTAATTAAATCTCTACCTTCATTCAACTTTTCGCTGATGGTTCGTATTTCCCTTTTCATCTTCCGGAAATCATCTCTCTCTGTGGATAAAGCGTGGTACATAAGTTTGTGTTGACTGTCGAAGTACATTTAAGTCAATCCAGAGAAACAAGAAAGTTATGTTTACACAATCTAGTACAGCAGGTTCTTGTCATCATTTCACGAAACCTGTAAACAGAGCAAGTAGAGAGTCCGCCAAAACTAGACCTGGCGGAGTGAGTGCATGACGGACAGAAAATGGACTTTATAACATTTTCGAGTATACAAGTTTACTCCTAAGCCCATGACAGGTGCATGGTTAATAAATCCATTTAACTACCACAATTTTCACAAGAAATGCAGTTATTAACCGTTGAATCTGTTTTTTGGCTGCCATAACGCTAAATGGGTCTTAATGGTGCTGCAAAAGCGATTCTATTAGATATCAAGGACCTCATATATGGTCGAAACTAGATAGTTAATTGAAAGGCTCCTCGAATATTGAATCTTATAAAGAAAACATTAGGAAAAAAGACCTAACGTCACTCTTAAACAACAACAATAGCTGCTGCAACCTCTGCAATTCTTAAAGACTACCTCTTATATACCCATTGTTTTATTGTACAATTTATACATGCTACATATTTTAATTGTATATACATTTTATTATTATTCCTTATTTGTAAATAATATTTTTTTTTTCTGTTGTGTCCCCAATTAGTTGTGAAAACTAAATACATTGACACATTAATAAAGCTTTTACTTACTTACTTACTTACTTACTTACTTCTGGCTAGAAGGTAGATTTTCCTGAAGATTAGGTACAAAAATGTACAATATCTTTATTTAGCGCATGTGTATAAGCCAAACTTTGGAAAATTTGCTCCGTCAGAATGCAATCGATATCCAAAACGGACAGTTGTGCGAATTGATCTATCTTAGCTCTGTTAACTGCTTATCAAGAATACCTGGTGACATTTAAATTGATGACGTCACAAGTGGTACAAAGAGCACGACCCCATATAGACGCATATGTGCGCTTGGTAGTTAAAAGATCATAATTCGTGTTTCTATATTAAACAATTAGGTTATGAGCTCAAGATTCCTATTTAAACAATAGAGTGTTTCTGTCGAGGAACTATTGGCTGATAGTTGGTGGCCCCCCAGAAATTTGATGTTCTTAAAACAAATATGCGAGTTTTAAGAACATCAAATTTCCAAGGGGCAACCATCAGACCGATAGTTCCGAGACATAAACACTCTATTGTCTTAATTGTTCACCATTAAATTTTCTTCTACGCGCCAGTTCAAAAATCATACGGAATTATTTTTAACTTTTTGAGACGAAAGCCGTGAAAGCCAAATGTAAAATTCCAAAAGGAAAACAGACAAAAACGTACTTAATACAATTTCAATTGTTTATTTTTTTTATAAGTTCGCTTGTTTACAGAAAACTTTTTCACGGACGAGTACTATCCATCCGGGTATTTTCCTCGGACGGGCACTATGGGCTGATGGTGTCTCTCTGCGAATGAACACTATCGCGTGACGTGATCAGTTTAAACCAATAAGAATCGGAGAAAATTTAGTCGCGAACTATCACGCGATAGACATCGTTTTAATATAATTCTACTATTCGTTCAAAACCAGGAGCCATAATCGGGGACGGAGACCGGAAGTCTTATGATCCGCGCGCACCTATGATATGGGAATGATATGGTACAATTTTTCTATTTTTAGAACAAATTGCCCCACCATGACGACATATATCCACGCGGATCCATGCACATGTCGGGGGTTCTCGCGTGGATGTTGTCACGTTCCGTGATCAAATGGTGAGAGCTCCGAGATTCCCTTGCAGACTTTTCACAGCGATGGCAGGGAATAAGGCAATGAATAAGATCCAGGGCTCTTATATATAGGTTTTATATAGGTTTATGCTCTGGAAAAGGTGAGTTTTTCAGGGTCGAAAACAAGACTTCAATTTCGCGCTGTAAATGAATAATATCTGCTCGCGCTAGTTGAACGCGTAAGCTTTTGCGTTTGTTCTGTAAAGAAAAATTATGAAAGAAAACTCTTTACTCTGGTATCGAGCTAATTTGAGAGTTTCTCAAACAATGCTTAATCATAACCAGAACCTGTTTTTGATAGTTTCTTATTGTTTCTGTTTGTTTGGCGAGTTTGCAAAAGTTTTTGAGTAGCTCATTTGCATAGTGTAGCGCGTGCACTTTCAAGTCCGACAAATCTTGACAAAGATTTCTTTCGTTGTCTTTTGTGTTGAGATGCTGCAATAATTTTTACCAACGCCAAAAGGCTACTAACATCATGTGTGTTTCTTTAACACGGTGAAATTTTACACTGCGAAAATAAAATAGACAAGGAGTTTTGATAACTCAACCAACAAAATCGAAATCGTTGTTCATCGTAACTTTGCTGATTATTTCTGCTGTATTCACATATTTTCAGCTAGGCTTTTAATATGTTCTCAAACATTTATCAACCTTAAACATATTTAAAAACTAGAGATATTATCTGAGTTCGATGTAAGTTTTCACACGAAGGTGCGGGAGTGCAATTTGTCATGTTTTACTGACCGTACAAAACACGCATCGGCGGGCGCTCTTATTTATCGACAACAGACAATTTGTTGGATTTTTACACAAAGAAAACTGAGCAGTATCTACAGATATAAACTTATTGTCACCTACTGGGCCTTGATAAAACATCAAGCGTTGCCTACTATTCAGGCGAAACTCAAACTTGCAATTATTTTTTTTACTTTTCGGTCGCGATCGACTGGCGAAATCCTCGCAAGCGTGTGACAAGAGGAGGGAAACTTTGAAGTCCTGAAACGCTACTAGATCCAACTATATCCAACTAGTTTTTTGTTGTGTTATGGAAAAGCTGTTAACGTTCAACATGTGTGAAACTTCAGTAGAGTGGAGTAATGTGGAGCTCTTGTAAAAGATGCTGCGGAACACAACTTGGTCAGTGATATAAAGCGGCACATAACTAAATATTGACACTGTCTCACTTCACTCAAACTGGAGAAGCTTACGACGAAAACACTGAAGCAAAATTCCAACAGACATGAACGTATTGAGTTGTGGGCCAAAAGTACCAAAACATTTTGGGAATTTCGGACGCCATTTCCCCGCGCTACATCCGCAAAAATCCTCGCAGCGTGTACGCGCGTGTACCGCACATGATGGCGCAATTTGTTCTAAAAATAAAAAAATTGTCCCATATCATGGAGACAGCTCCAATACTAGAAATAGCGCGCGCTTACGGTCTCCGTCCCAGATTATGGCTCCTGTTCAAAATTTTATCTAAATCATTTTCACAGACACTTCGAAAACGCAAAGAAACGGCCGTCATTTAAATAACAAGCGCACACTAGTCACTATATCTACTTAAGGACGGTGCCTACTTTTGTTAGTGCGCACAA
>NW_028301552.1:12050000-12167500 GCF_042242905.1 Orbicella faveolata
CCTGTGGTGCGTTCCTCTTGCTTGATGAAAATTCTAGGGGTTTTGTTTTATTGCGTCGCAACATTAACTGATGAAGTAAGAATTTACATTTCACAACGCTTCGTTACATAAGCGACACCTTCCCTTGTTGTAGAGTGCCTTATTTGATTGGAAAAAATATATATACTATTGAACTTTGGTTTCACTATTTCCGGGTTGGGGGGGGGGGGGGTGTAGGGGCAGGCTCGCTACTTTCGGAGGGCTTGCTACTTTCGGGATTTAATAGCGCCCAAAATTTCGAGTCTCTACTTTCGGGGGGTCGTTACTTTCGGAAGTTTACGGTAATGTCATAGCCGTCACATTTTTACCAGTTTGAATAAACAGTCATCCCGTCGTTTTCCCCGCTTTTTTTGTTTAATTCATTAGTTGATGTTCATTGCTTAAGTTACAGGAGAACTTTTCTCTTCACTATATCTCTATATCTCCAAATATCTTAACGTCTACTGACCTTCATCTTGGCTGGATTTCCTCAAGGGGTCTAACTTTTCTCTGACGCTTTTCGTTTGTCTTCCCATTTGTTCTTTGAGGTTTTTTGAAAAAGAAAAGTCAGAACATCAGTTATAGTTTAAAGCATATACAGTTTGCTCTGTATAAAACGTATTTGCTAAGCCAGACAATCAAGTACTAGAGCCTTTAAACACGAAGTGTTTTTGTAAAACCGAGTGTACATCAAGTGAAGCGAGCAAACACATCCGGGATCCCAGAGGCCGATCCCAGATGTAAGCTAAACATACATAAATTACATCGTTACACTGTCCACTCACGTTTAGCCTTTTTTTGTGTCCTTTATTTCTCAGAATTGTAGGAAACGATAAAATACACTCGATTAGTGAACAAGCTCCCAAGAGCTGATAGTACACCATTTTGTTAATGTTAGCTCCAGTCCCTTGTGGGGGCAAAATTTGATCTATTTAATAAATTAATGAGGCCATTTTTGGCCGAGTCATCACTTCTTGCCCCCACAAGGGAATGGAACAGGAAATATTTGCATTATAAAAATGGCCCATTAACACTAGTCTGTTCTAGGCTCTCGGACAGTGGCTGACCGAGAGCCTGGAACAGGTATTGAAAGCCGTTTGTAGCAAAATTTAATCCTCGCAATGTATGTTTGATCCTTTAAATAATGGTTCTATTTAACGAGTAAAAAGACGCTCAATCCAATCGTAAATAAAATTTTTGCTTCAATTCAATCTTTTGAGTTTCATGATTCAATCCAATGCCCTGAATATTGATTCAATCCAATACCTCGAATATTGATTCGTCTTCATCCTACTCCTCAAAAAAACACTTCAATATCCATAGTTTTGGTCACTTTACTATGCAAAGTTGCTGCAAAAAGCGACAATGACGTCACGAATTTCCACCATGTTAGAACCGGTGACGCGAGCTAGTTTCCAATCCAGTCTCTTTACTATCCATGGACACACGCGCGTACACGCTGCGAGGATTTTTACGGATGTAGCGCGGGGAAATGGCGTTCGAAATTCCCGAAATGTTTGATGCTTTTGGCTCACAACTCAATACGTTCATGTCTGTTGGAATTTTACTTCAGTATTTTCGTCGTAAGCTGCTCCAGTTTGAGTGAAGTAAGACAGTGTCGAATTTAGTTATGTCCCGCTTTATATCACTGACCAAGTTGTGTTCCGCTGCTTCTTTTACAAGAGCTCCACTTTACTCCACTCTAAGTTTCAAATATATTAAAGATTAATAGCTTTTCCATAACACAGCAAAACACTAGTTGGATATATTTGGATATAGAAGCGTTTCAGGACTTCAGAGTTTCCCTCTTCTTGCCAAACGCTCGCGAGGATTTCGCCAGAGTCTATCGCGACCGAAAAGTAAGGAAAAAAAAAATAATTGCAAGTTTGACTTTCGCCTGAATTGTAAGCAACGCCTGATGTTTCATCAAGGCCCAATAAGTGACAATATGTTTATGTCTGTAGATGCTGCTCAGGTTTGTTTGTGTAAAAATCCAATAAACTGTCTATTGTCGATGAATAACAGCGCCCGCCGATGCGTGTTTTGTACAGTCAGTAAAACATAACAAATTGGACTTCCGCACTTTCGTGTGAAAACGTACATCGAACACAACATTTCTCGTTTTTAAATATGTTTAAAAGGTTGGTAAATGTTTGAGAACATATTAAAAACTTAGCTGAAAATATGTGAATACAGCAGAAATAATCAGCAAAGTTACGATGAACAACGATTTCGATTTTGTTGGCTGAGTTATCAAAACTCCTTGTCTATTTTATTTTCGCAGTGTAAAATTTCACTACGCTAAAGAAACACACATGATGTTAGCAGCCTTTTGGCGTTGGTGAAAACTGTTGCAGCATCTCGGCACAAAAGATAACGAAAGAAATCTTCGTCAAGATTTGTCAAGATTTGTTGAGAACACCGACTCGGACTTGTTAAGTGCACGCGCTGCACTATGCCAATGAGCTACTTGTACGCGTCAGACTTTCCTTTCAAAAACTTTTGCAAATTCGCCAAAAGAAACAGAAACAATAAGAAACTATCAAAAACAGGTTTTGGTTATGATTAAGCATTGTCCGGGAAACTCAAAAATTAACTCGATACCAGAGTGAAGAGTTTTCTTACATAAGCGCAGAAGTGCACGCCGACGTCCGCCGTTCTTGATCAAGCCATTAGTCTGCTTAGGTCAATGAGGCATTGCTACAACCCAGACACAAGGGACACTTAAAATTTAGATTCCATTGCTGCCGCTTTTGTAGATGTGCTCAGGGTATTGCGTTGCAGAGCTATTACTCCATCAACTGTTGCTGCGAATTCCGTTACGATAGGAAGCGAAAAAGGAGGAAATCGTGGAAGACCATTTCTTAAAATTCCTGTTCAGGGACGTGCTTGAGGAACTTCGAGGATTAGGATTCACCTGGACAAGGATAGCAGAGATGATTGGAGTTTCGAGATGGACAATTCATAGAAGAGGGCAGAGTATGGCTTAGAAGATTATGAGGGGTTTCGACAACTTACCTGATGAGGAACTCGACCAAATCATTCAAGGGTACATTTCTAACCATGGGAGCGCTACTGGATGGAACTTCATTGCAGGTTTCTTCAAGTCGATTGGGTTACGGGTTCAACGTAGAGGAATAAGAGAAATGTTGACAAAATTAGATCCCCAAAATACTATCTTGAGATGGGGTGCTACTGCGCGACGCGGGGAATACCAGGTGGCTTGGCCAAATCCGCTTTGGCATCTGGATGGCCATCACTCTATGATCTGATGGAAAATGCTAATTCACGGCTGTATAGACGGATTTTCTCGGAGAATAATGTTTTTGAAATGTAGTGCAAACAATAAAGCAGAAACGTTGGTGTGAGCGACACAATGGTGCAGGTTAGAGGAGAGGAGAGGGGCAGCTCCACTGCAGGGCCATCAACACAACCAACGAATTGAAAGATTGTGGAGGGATGTTTTTCATTGTGTTTCCCACTTGTACTATTATACTTTTTATGGTATAGAATTGTCAGGCATCCTGAAAATTTGCAGTGCATCTTTTCACCTTACACTTAGTTTTTCTACCAAGGATAAACCAAGCTCTTTGCCAGTTCACTGATAACAATGGGTTAAAGGCCTACACAACTCGTATCCACGTGTAATAGCCGCTTTGAAAGTTTTGCTGGAACTAGTATTAAGGATCTGCCCTTTTTGTATGGTACGATAGGGGGATCTTTGAATATTCGCTAAACAATAATCCTGTGTTTTAAGGAAGACATTTCACCAGAATAGAACCGTCAGAGGTCGTAGGTCTGTGTGGCTTCCGCTGTAATCCGCGTGTAATTTGTAGAGTTTGACACTTCTGTTTTTTTAAACAGTTGCTATGGCAACAGGACTAAGGGTGTCATTTTGTCTCTTTTGTAACGACCATTTGTGGTGCCAAGTTTCAAGAACACTGCTTCAATATTTCTACAGATATCGTTTATTCAGTATTTTACCACTTTTTAGTTGCAAACAATGTGGCGTCATCACTGATCTAATATGCATAATAGAAAAACGTCGATATCTCTTAAACGAAAAAAGATATTTCAAAAATAAAAATGCCATTCTTCTGTATTTTGAAAGGCCTTTCAAATAAGCAGAAATTATTTTTCATGTCATATACACTTTAAGATAACAAATGCATCAATCACATTCCTCCCATGCAACAATTTAGCAAGCATGCACATACAGGATATGCCTCCGTTTTCCGGTCACATTAATATACTTAGAACAATGAGAAAATTGCCACATTATCTTTTCGATACTGCTTCTTTTCAGTCCAGGGGGGTGTGGGGGGGGGGTGTACTTCCTTATATGGGCTATATAGGAACGTGCAGCCCTAAAGGGCATGGTACTTCAGCCGTTTTGGTCATAAATGGGGTATCGATTTTGGCCATTTTGATCATAAATTAAAAGAGTATGGTTTTTGCACTCTAGTCGAATTGGGTATGCTTTTTAGAATAAGCCACTTTCTCAGGGCAACCCTAAAACCAGGAAACCGGAATCCGGAACCGGAAACCAGAAACCGGGATCCGGAATCCACAAGTCAAAGAAAACAAGTTCTTCAAATACGAGAAAATTATTTTGCATAGCTTTTGCCTGTAAGAAAAGAGACCAAGTAAAAAAGACCTCAAACTTAACCTTTTTTGAAACAAAAATTTCCCGTCTGTTGAGATTTGTGCAACCGTTATTTCTAGTGAGGGCTGTGATTATGAGAATCTTAACAACGTGCGTCGTAATGATTCCAGGCAACCTGAGAGCGTCTAAAATAAGCTTGCTGGTAATTGCCATTTTGTTTAATAAGTGATCTGAAATTTACCGGAGGTATAAATTTAGCCTTTATGTCTAGTAGATACTGAACAAGGTAGAAAATGTCATCAGAGAGAACTGAATCTCCGTCAGTGGTAGCCCCCTGTGCATTGACAGTAACGCCCCCACTTTCGAAGTCCAAAGGCTAACCTGGCTCGTCTAAATAAACTTGTTTTTCCCAACAGATCCGAGACTAATTCCAGATCAACACTATTTCCACACTGATACTGTTACAAATCAACACTACATTTTCTTGCTGGCCATCGTATCAAAACAATTTATAGAAATGTTGCACACTTACTCCCGTCTGCTTTTTGCTTGCGAACGGATCGGACCACATGTTGTTAAAAGATGCTAAAAGACTGCCAGAAACTCACCGCAATAGCTTGTTGCTATTGTGCTACTCACCAGTCTTCTCAAGCAATTTGATCTAGACAAGAACCGCGCTCTCACCAGGGCCAGGTTGAACAAAAGATGGTAACTTAACCTGCGTGAAAGCGAGCAGGCTCTCGTGTTTGGGCTGGGGGCGCGAGTTGCGAAGCTGCGAGAAGGCACTTGCTCACATGCCAACGCAAAAAGACACTAGACACTAGAGCCTGCTCGCAAGCTATGGGTAACTCTATCCACCCGAAAAATCACCAACTCTGACTGGATAGTGATTTACCCAATGGATAGCTTTATCCAGCTTTTGATCAACCGGGCCAGATGTATAGCTAAGGGTTGTTCAGAACTAAGTCAAGAATTTTTTAGCAACTACAATTTGTGGTTGAAGTAAAGCAAAGAAAATAAGTAACAACAAAATATTTTTTCCTGATATTTATTAGACATCGCTAAAGTGAATTATTTCTATTTCTTGCTTGGTCATGAAGCTGAACTTCATAACTATAGCTTGGATTTTTGGCTTCTTAGAATACTCAAGTAGTCATTTCCGAGGAATTAAAGCCAAAATACGGCCGAGTAACAAGGCGATAACAGGGAAGGAGCCTTATAATAAGTCCACTTTTCACCAAAGATGTCTACAGCTTCTCTATTCTTCTTGCTCGCTTCGCTCGCAAACCCCACTCCCAACCACCGCGTGCTTTGCGCTTGCTTCGCTCGCTTTTTCTTTCGCGTGCGAGGCTGTGAACAGTCTAGGTATTGGATTGAATCAATATTCCAGGTATTGGATTGAATCAATGTTCCAGGATTAAATTGAACCAAAAATTTTATTTATGATTGGATTGAATGCCTTTCTACTCTTTAAATAGCACCACTAGGCTCTCTCTCCTCTGTCTCGCATAAGGGAGGCAGAGGAAAAAGAGCCTATAGGAACAAGGTTGGCTGTGTAGTGATATTCGTCAGTTCATTTGGTGATTCTTCTCTTTTTTGCTTGTCTTCCTCGGGAAATGAATTGTTCAGTCAGATTTCTAAAGCTTCATACGAAATGGCTGAATCAGTGTGAGATGGCTTAGCCAATCAAAATGTAGCATTTGCATTAGTACACTAGTAGAAATCCACCAAACAATTCAGTTATGAGCTTGAGATGTCAATGAGGTGATAGTTGATGAGGCCGAAAGCTTAATCAACTATCACCTCACAGGAATCTCGAGCTCATAATCACATTGTTAAATAGGCCATCAGCAAAATGGTCTATATATTATTTACATAGATTTCTCTAACTATGGCTTTTTGCACACTTTCTTATAGGGTGTTTTCTGACTCAGTGCAGAAAGCTTAATCAACTATCACCTCACATTAATCTCGAGCTCATAATCACATTGTTAAATAGGCCATCAGCAAAATGGTCTATATATTATTTACATAGATTTCTCTAACTATGGCTTTTTGCACACTTTCTTATAGGGTGTTTTCTGACTCAGTGCAGAAAGCTTAATCAACTATCACCTCACATTAATCTCGAGCTCATAATCACATTGTTAAATAGGCCATCAGCAAAATGGTCTATATATTATTTACATAGATTTCTCTAACTATGGCTTTTTGCACGCTTTCTTATAGGGTGTTTTCTGACTCAGTGCAGAAGACAAACTTAACCTACATTTGCAATAAAGCTTTACGAATTATTTTCCCTCCAAAGTTTTCTTTCACTTTTAAGAACATTGTGTTACATTAAGACTGAGTGGTTAAGTTAAAATTTATTTTCACACATACCTTCCACCTCGCCAAATCTTTCCTTGATTTTGCCTTTATGAAAAAAAAGGAGAGTTAGTGATGCGACAATATGTTAAGTTTCAGTGATTCAAAGGTAGTTTACCAATACACATTTCCCTGGTTTGAGGTCAATCAGAATCGCACGTGCACTATATACACATGCATTTACTGTGTTCATATTCACATTCAGCCAATCAAATATCCTGCAATATCAAGTCATCGACCTCATGATGGCCAGATTCTTGGTCAAATAAGAGTGTGGTAAGTACTTAATTGTGTCTTTTTTGGTACGCTTCATGGAGTTTCAACATATCACCGACTGTCTGTCATACTGAGCAAAGGACTTGCTTACTCGTCACATCCTGCCATGACCTTTTAATGTAATCAGTCAATCATGTCATAAATAACGCATGGTGTTGTGAGGGTTTTTAAGTGCTACAAAGGTTTAACGTTTTGCAAATTAGAAAAACTGTTTGTGTGTCCTGCTAGAGAAAATTAATAGGGGCAATTCAATCAGTTCATTCAAGAACTGTTCACCGCAAATTCCTTTCCATCAAGGCAGCTTAGTGTTAACTATTACTTTGTTGTACTGTCTTCGCATCTACTGATGCCGACAATAGGATTTCTAGAGGTAACCTTCTTCTGTTCTACCTTCAAAAGGTTTAAAGCACACAAGTAAACACCCTATATTGAAGTTCTAAGCTTTTTATAAAACACATGCACTCTACCAGTAAAAACCCTATTTTGAAGCTCTAAGTTTTCTATAAAACACATGCATTTCATTATATTAATAGCAGCTTCTCTGAGTCTTGTTATAGCTACAGTGCGACTACTTGAACCAGCCTATTTGGAAAAAAGGCAACTAATGAAAACATCATTGAGAAATGAAACTGAGAATAAACAATGATGACCTTTTCCGTAAACGAACCAATAACGTACGTTTAAGAATACAAACAATTAAGTTCCACAACAAAATTTGAAACCCAACGAAGTTGTGAATGTCGTGGACCTCTCGGGAAACTTGATCTTTTTTTATTAGTTTCCGATCATAACTTTTGAGCAGTCTTTTAATGGTTTTAGTCTGGCCATCACAAAATAACTTTTCCAGTTAAATTTTTGTAGTGAAGTCGACTTAGTAATATAATTCCCTGAAAAGAAAATGATGGGATCGGTAGAGTTTGTACAACGTATGAAGAAAAGTCTATTAAAAGTACTAGTATATTAATTCAGGTAAAACAGACCTCTGCTTGCCTTTCCTTGATTTATATAATTTTACTATTTTTAATACTATCAATGACTCTGTTTTGTTTACAAAAACATTACCGTCAATGTTCTCAATAAACAATTTGATTAGCCAGTTTTCTTCCAAGTGGCCCAGTTCAAGTAGTCAATATACTGTAAGAAAATATATGTGGTTTATTTCCTTACAACAAAATTCTTTGGCCACTTTATCAAGACCAACTCGGACATGACATAAGGCGTGGTAGAGGTCTTCATAAGGTGTACAAGAGGATGATGTATTTCTCCAACGAAATAACATCGCACGTGGTTTATCTTTTGCATTAGTGGCTATTTCTTCCACTACATTCTGACTAATTCCAAGGTGAAGTCCCAGCGTCTCCCACTTTGCAGCAATCTTTCCTGCCAGCTCATCTAGTTCAAGGTCACTAAGTTGGCCTTCTTTAAAAGCAACTATATATGTGAAAAAGAAGTTTGAGTTAACCAATGATGCAATTTTGTTACATACACAGTTTGTGGACAAAAAAATCTGAGAAGCTAGTATTTAAAGAGTATTCAAGCACCAAAGACTGAGTCTGTTTTGAAAGGTTTACGGTCAATAGCAATTAAAGAAAGCTCCCCTCGATATAAAGTGCATTTTAAGAGACACAACGACAATGGAACAAATTGAGATGTTTTTTCAACAGAGGTGAACCTTCTAACACTGATATTAGAACTGAATTTCCAGAATAGCGCTTAACGCGTGTTTGAATTGGTGTCTAGCTCCTTCCATGTGAGACTTCAAAGCTGCATTAATTTCCCCATGCTCACTAATTTAAACGTTCGGTGCACAGTTTACAATACGCTCGCATGTTCATTGTTTACAAGCCAATTAGCATTTATTTTTTTACAATAACTGCAGAATTCTTGCATGCTCATTGGCTAGTTGTCATTGTCAGTAAGCGGACAGACACATGAATTTATGACACAATGATCTACAGCGGACAATTTAAGAATTTGTTATTGTAAAAAACAAATTGACATCAGTTTTTCAGGTGTCTGTCCTATTATTGACAATGAATTTTGTCATAACATTTTAAAAGTAGTCTATGGCATGGATCCACAGCTACTTTGAAAATGTTATGACACAATTCATGATCAATAACAGGACAGACCCATGAAAAACTGACGTCAATTTGTTAAATGGATGAGTGGACAACATATACAAAATGGCATCCATGCCATCTGAACCGATTCCAAAATACAATGCATGCAACACAGAATTTCACCCAGAATGCAACAGCGCATGCTGTTTTGCCATTAGTCTGTCTGTTGAATGTTTTTTACTTTGATGTAATCCAATGTTATTTCCTATCCGAGCAAAAATTCAAGGAGTGTTCATTATTTTCAAGCACCTTTCAGCAGAGAGTCTTCAGTTTCAAGGGCTTTTGAAGTGCCCTTCTCAAACTCAATAATAATTTGTCGTGTTTAAACAAAAGATCATGCTTCACCTCTCCGAAGTTATAAACACTAATCGTCGGTGCCACTGCTTGTAACACAGAGTGGTGTCAAGGTCTTTTTAATTTCCAACCTTTTTCCTCCTAAATTCTTACATACCTTCCATTGCTTTAAGTTTTTCTTTGATGTTGTCTTCACCTTTCTTCCATTTCAACAGCAGCTCTCTGTAATGTTCCTCAGTGTCGAGATCCATGCACTCAAACTTGAGTTTATTGATAGCAGCTCCATAACTCGCTCCTCCCAGTGTTACTAGCGGGTTACTGATATCCTTCCAGAGGGTGTTAAACGTTACATCGTCTATAGAAGCTTGTGTGGCATGGCCGTAAACAGTATTTCCGTAGTACTTCACCCTGGCTATGTTGGCTTCAATACTCGTGTCTGCAGCAGAAGGAGGATTGTCCCAGCCGGTGATGGGTGGAGTCAAACCACATATATTCCTTAGCAGCACCATTAATAACGTGATATCAAAGCTTGCTGATGAAACAGATGTACGGATGGTAGGGAACAAGTTTACCCATTGAGTAGGATTGAGGATTCTTCTTGACTTAAGTGACTGCAGTTTCTTGTGTGCTGGGGTACCAAGCGCCAATACAGAATGCAGTCCAGCTGGAGGGTGAATTCTGTCGAATGTGTCCCTCAAGGCATGGAATCCAACGTCCACCAGAATACGACACAACCGTGCATAGTTGGTCGTCTCCTTGGTGGATGCAACTGGCGTAGCAAAAGCAGAAGCCATGGACTGACGACCAGATGAACCTACCAAAAGTTAGTGCATAGGGTGGTCCCTCTTTCGCTTAGCCCGTTGTGTGTGATGCGAAAGAAAAGTGTCAGGAAGAAAACGACCGAGTGAAATCCTGAGGACGAAAGATTTCGCGCGGTCATTTTTTTCCTTGCTGTTTATTTACGGTCTCGCTACATGGACTAAAGCGAAAGAGGGACTACTTGTAGGCTACTTAGTCTACGGATGGCGTAGTATAGAACATCCTCTTTGTTCTTGCTATTATGCTTTCTATTTTTATAAAAAAAAAAAAATCGATCCTGAAGTAAAACTATGGCTGTTGATCAAGGCTGATCTTATCTTGGGAGGCAAAACTGAGTAAATGAAACCGCCGCCTGGTTAGCTCAGTTTGTAGAGTGCCAGACTGCTGTGCGGGAAGTTGAAGGTTCAAGCCCCAGACCGGACCAACACTCAGGGTCGTAAATAACTGAGGAGAATGTGTTACCTTTGTAATTACTGCTGCAAATGGTTAGACATTCAAGTCTTCTCAGATAAGGAATATAAATTGTAGGCCCCGTCTCCTGCATCTTCAATGTTACATGGTTATTATCAGGGTATATTAAAGAACCCACACACTTATCGCAAAGAGTGGGGCGCAGAGTTTCCTTCACATAGGGTTAGCCTCAATGCGTATTTCCCCCTTGGACAGAATTGTTTAAGAAAAATTGCTGTGTCTGTGTCTGTGTCTGTGTCTATGTCTAGCCAAGAAATTATTGTTGCTTACCCACACAATTCAAGATGATGCAATTGCCCCGGTTAGTAATTGATATCTCAGCTCTGGATGCCCAACCTTCTGGGTGGTAATCTGTAATTATATGAAAAGAATACCATTTTCTTTCGGGATACAGCGGGTAATCCAGAGCGGGCAAGATAGTGCCATCTTGCCCGCTCAGGTAGCCAATCACAGCGCAGGATTTGGTTCACCTTGCCCGCTTGCTGAGGTGGCCATATCATAAAGTGGAATCCCAGTTTCTGGAACCCTCGATTTTTCAAATGTCCCAATAACTCGTACCGAAAGTCGCCCCTCTCCAAGTCGACCCCCGATTTCTTGAACTACGAGATTTTTGAACCATTTTTCGTTTGCCTTGGAGGTTCAAGAAACGGAAGCCCAGCATAAGTGATATAATGTCAATTTAAGCGTTAAGAGCTGGAATAAAATTGACGCAAAAGACTACAAAAGACAGAAAATAAATCAAATATCAAAAAAATGACTTGAACGAGAATTCCCTTATAAAACAGTTTCTCAGAACTCTCCAACACTGACAGATGCTTTCCAGACCTTCCATTTCTCTGTTCCTTTAAAACAAGTTTTCTAAATATTGTTGCTGCTTAAATTATACTCAGATATTGTTAAAGTTCTTCAAAGTGAATCAGGCTTTTCAGTCTAACGTGCTTGACTGAGTATCTACACCAAATTGAGAAAAGCAAGCAAGGAAAAGCTTTCCACCTTTGTTGTTTTAGACCCACGGATATTTGGGGGTAACCCTGCGATGGACTAGCATCCCATCCAGGGGGGAGTAAAAGTACTCCTAGTCGCTTCATGCTGCAGAAATGGGGATAAGCTCCAGCCTGATGGACTTAACCTTGGATACTGATGTAGACAAACACTGTTACATTACAACCGATTAATCACATAGATTAGAACGCATATTTCAGAATGTTCTTACCTTGCAGAGTACTTCTGTGGTCATAACGTTGTTTCAATTCCTCCCTATCATAATGAGACAGTAGCAACAACTGTAAAGATAAACAAGGCGTAATTTCATGTAACATTTCATCTGCTCTTGGTCATAAGGGACTGGTCAAAAAGAACAAGGAGAAGGGTTGGGGGGTGGGGGGGGGTGGAGGATGGGTCGGAGCATTACAAAATGTGGTGGATAGAAAACATATGTTTTATTCCACGTCTCCTGCTTACCTGAAACATTGAAGGTTTCTGCTGGAGCCAAAATGACTCGATTTGACGCATGCAATCGATAGGCAGTCATCAGTAATTCATGTATGCGACGTCTAGTGGAGCGAACTAAATTATTCTCAGTAATAAAAACTTCTTTCCCTTAACTGTAGTCTCGTTAAATGCTAACATCTAAAACAATCTACGGTATTCGAATCTGTTGACCTGCTTGAGCAGAAGGACGCTGTCTGAACGATCAGAGTCCGCAATAATCACGAGATCAAAAGCACTCAAATGGAACGTTACATAACGAACTGTCACGCTAACCCTCAAATATTAAAAAAAAAACTTTAAAAAAACTCTGCAAGTTAGTTTTTCCACCCTTTAACCTTTGAAGTAAGGAAGAAATTATTTTGAAACCTTCATAGCCCGTAGACTATAAATCGTTTCGTTCTCGAGACAAGCGCGCGCGCAAAAACTTTGGGCGCAGGAAGAAGGCATAAAAGAACACTTTAAATGAAAATACTAATACTAAATAAGTAAGACGGTAACTGAGCAAGTGTTTCCCCCTGAAATGGCGATCATTTTTGTGCGAAGGCCACTGGTAAGTGTTTTTATGATCACAGAATAAGTTTTGGTAGGAGATTATCAGTGATTAACCTGTACATACGGACAGAAAAGTTTCGAAACAGGCTAGACATTCCACGACTTCCGCTGTCAGTTCTTAGAATATGCTCGTGTCTCGGTGTTTTTGCAGACTCGGGACAAAACTGTTCGCTATGAATTGCTGCTAAGCCACTTTTCATGTACCTTGAAGTAAAATCTACTTACAATATTTAGACCATTACAAAACAGGGCTTAAGAACAGGGGCTTGGCATTTGTCGCAGGAATGTGCTTAAGATTGTGTATTATAATTTCACCCTGCGTATCTCGCTCACTTGAGCATTAAAGGTTAATATTTAACCATACTTACCCAGATCTGGGTTTGCAATCGATTCTCAGTCTCAAAATTGATACAACAGTGGTCGCCAGTGGTTCTGAAGAGATGAATCCCTGTGTGAAACGAACATCTTTAGAGGCGGATTGTCGAGGGATTCACCTAATTGGGAACCCCGGAAAGTCACGCGAATAATTCTTAGTCTTGAAATGGTCTATCCTTACCTGTGGTCTGTGCGGGTCTCGTTGAATGCCTTTATGTGTGTAAAAGCGATTCAAGGGATCTTCCGATTAAAGGATTTTCTAGAATCAAGTCATGTCCGTGGGTACACTGGAATTCCAAGGTACTCTACGAGCAGAAGGGAGTTTTTTCTGAATCACGAGATCACAAGCAGTCAAGCAGAAAACAAGGTTGGGTCCAGTCTAGTGTCAAAGCACGCACATTCAGGTCCTGGCCGCGGGCTTTTGTACATTATGCTAGCATTTTTTCGAGCATTTTAGTGAGGCGAAAGCATTAAGCATAAGAGATGATCTCTTGATTAAGCATTATTCGAGCATTTTAGCGGCATTTTCCCGGAAAATTATTATTTTTTCCACAAAAAATACAAATAATATTTTTTTACGAGAAAAGGAAGACTTAACTCGAAATTGAAAAAAATTGAAGTGCCACTTCACTTAAGTATCCCTGAAAGGAGACAAAGGATTAACAGAACAACATATCATTCAGAGAATGAACTTTTGGTGTATTAAATCTATTATATACGTTGTTTTTAACTATACGTATTTGTTAAACACCCTGAGCTGTTAATTGTGTGAAAACGTTAAAACTGTTAAAATTCAAAAACTCCTATGTATGAGCATCAATCGAGCATTTAAGTGACTTTTT
Organism: Orbicella faveolata; assembly: GCF_042242905.1. Taxonomy (NCBI): domain Eukaryota; kingdom Metazoa; phylum Cnidaria; class Anthozoa; order Scleractinia; family Merulinidae; genus Orbicella; species Orbicella faveolata. The sequence continues at coordinate 12,064,235 of NW_028301552.1, forward strand.
GTGGGGGAAACCGAGCATTTTAGTGCGGAAATATAAGCACAATGTACAAAAGTCCTGGGCTGGCGTTTTCCCGCTACAGCGCGCCGATTCATTGGCTAGTTTATGGTCACATGACATCTAACAATGTCAAAACTGTTCACCGCCAAATGCATGAGCGGGAAACATTGCGAAAACTATGACGTCAAACGGGAAAGTGGTCACCGTTGACCGCTGTTGCATGTGATCAGATCACAGCGTGCAGTTGAAGGTGGCCTGGTGTTGTTTGTTTTATTTTGCGGAAATTTGTTTTGCCATATAAAAAATTACTTTTTAAATGACTACCTTGGGGAACAGTGAATTTTGTTTCCCGAGAATCTCAATGTTTCCATCCACTCAGTTCCCCTCAGGACCAGTCACCATTAGTGTTAACTGACACAGGCTCAAAAGAAATCATTCAATACTGATACCTATCATTCAATGCTTATACCTAAAAGGTAAGACTTTGGAGGAAGAGGATGAACCGTGGTTTTGAAAAAAAAATCCCCTAAATCTGGCCGGTTGTGCGTCTTCCCTCAACCTGTACGTGACATGTGGCATCAGAAGCATATCACCTAGGTGATATCTGGTGGCATACATGGCGTGACTATCTAACAGCCCTGAAAGTTCTGAAAAGGGTTGTGGGAAAATTTCAACATGGCGGACGCGCCGGACACTTTTAGAGAAAAGTTGGAATCCGAAAAGATCTGTTTTGTGGACTGTCATGCGCATATATCTGCGAAAGATTTCAGTGAGGTAAAACATTGCGTAACAGTAGCAGAATGTAGGACTAGTTTGATCCACGTCATTCACACGCCATATAGCTAGAACGATGCATACATGCCCTTTAAAACTGTTGTGTTGTTGTGATAAAGAGTTGTGAAAAAGACGTTTTTGTTTTCAACTATCAAAGGATATCGATGTTGTGATTGAGGAGGCAAGGAAGGTAAGCTAGTTAATCGTTTTGTATGTAGAAATGTACCTTATATCTGTTTTTTTCTATAAGGCTATTTTTTTTATAAAGAAATCCAAATAACGTGCACTTTTCGTCATGGCCATGGGAAAACACCAAGGGGTCCTGAAAGTCCAGGAGGAACTACAAAACTTCAAGTAGAGGAGATTTACGCCCTCCCTTTACCGCCTCCCCCTGACCCTTTTACTCATCCTCCATCCTCGACACATCTTTGTTTCCCCTGCTCCCACAGGTCTCCCAAGTGTAATATAAGAGTTTGTACGGAGATCTTGGCTAAAATATTTATAACAGTTCACATGGAGATCAGGAGTTGACGTTAAATTCGTTGAATGTATGGGTAATTTACCAAACAAAGACTCTTGAACATTCAATGGTATCATTTTTCTCATCCTGGAGATGTTAAATGAGATTTGAGTGAATTTTTAAAAATTTGTCCTAGGGTGCTTATTATAACACAGTTCTCCATACAAACTCTTATATTACGCTTGGGTGACCTGTGCTACTCCTGGAATAGAGGAGTTCGTGCTCTGAGGGGCATTATGGGTAATCAGGGAAACATTGCAAAGAAACAAAAAGCAGTACAATATACGCTTTCCTTCATATTTCCATTCTGACTTTCATTTTCGAGAAGAAACTTTTACTGTAAATAGAGAAACCCCTTTTCTACATTTACTACCGTTTTTGAGTCAATTGAGCTAGGCATTAGCCTACTCACCAGAGTAACAGAGATGTTATTTTTGTGGCTTGAGCAAATTGTTTGGTTTTAACCATAAAAAAATTCCTATACTCACAACAATCACTTGATGGGCTCAAAAATGCTGAGAAACCTAGACAAGGGGTTTCTCCGTCTACAGTATATGTTTCACCTCCAAATGTGAAATCAGAATGGAAATATAAAGATAAACATTTGTTTTACGGCTTTGTTTCTTTGTAAATTTGTCTTGCCGGTCCTATCCCCCACTCGGGGGCAAAGAACTAAGCAAATTTGTCTTGATTACCTATAATGCCCCTTGATGTGTGATCTCCTCAATTAATCTTGTACTTATGTCCCCGGGTGACTTTGCAAGAATCCAAATGTAAATGTAAAAACCTAGGGGTGACCAGAGTTATTGTGGATATTGGTTTTGATCAATCATGATTATTTTCATCTTAGGACTCATGGGATGCAGCCACATAGTTAGACTTTTTTTCTCCTGTATGCAAAGAGGGAGAAGTGGCTAATGTTCAGCCACCCCTCCCCCTGTCCCATAAAAAGAATAAAAATAAATAACTAAATAAATAAAATCTGAAACTAAGATTCTTGGAGTTGCCACATCCCACTTTTCCATCATATTTTAAACTTTATTTAAAAAGAGTATTGGGCCATATTTGGATTTCAGCAAAAGGCTTAGTTGAGAACACAACTAGCCCTGGGCTATTGGACACAACTTTCTTTACATGCTGCTTTGGTTATGTATTTTCTTAGGTTGGAGTGAGGGCCATTATTGGTGTGACAGAATTTAAGGCTGAGTTTGCTGGAATGCTTAATCTTCATGAAAGGTTTGAAATTGTGTACTTTAACCCTTAATTAAATTTTTCCTCCTCTTTCTCTACTGGAGTTAACCAACATCTGTTTACTTTAAGCAATAAAAAATGCCAAGACTATGTACATAATTAAGTTCTGAGCTTCCTATTTGACAAGGGCTCTCTCTTTTTATGGTTTGCCAGAGAATGGATTGAAGCAATGGTGATGGTCCCACCTCCCCGCAATGATAACCACTCTCACTCCTATAAACTTCCCAAGTAGACCCATTGTCATTTTGTAGCGGCACTTTGGGAGATTGAGAGTTAAGGCTCTGGTTGGAGATTCTTGCTATGATTGGCTGAATGAATCCTTCCGAGGTGTCAAATACATGCAAACCTCTGTCCTATACATTTTTTTTGCTTTAATTAATCTTGAACGTCGTTTTACTTGGATTGATGAGGCTGACACAAATCTGATGCCTCTAATGGTGTTTTACATATATTTTAGGTATCCAGATTTCATAGCTCCTTGTGTTGGTGTTCATCCTGTACAGAGCCTTTGTCCTGATCGCAGTGCTACCCTTGAAGTAAGTGAAACAGCAATAAAGAGTGAAATTTTCTTCACACTAAGTCCTGATTCCTAATTCCTCTTCAAATGAACGTTTCTTTAATATTTTTGTTAGTGACGATTGTTTCTTAGTTTTGTTGATACTGGGCCAGGAGGGACTCCCATATAAAAAGAATGGGGGTGCTGTTCGGAAGTATTGTTGAAAACAACCCATAGGAGATATCAATTCTAAAACAGCACATTACATGTATCTCCTGTCATTCTTCTTTTTTGGCTCAATTTCCTAAAAGCTACCATAGAAGCTCCTGCTGTGGACCTTTAGAGGTACCAAAACCACTTTTTTAACCCCCTAAAGGTATGACAAGCACCCCTGTCCTTTTTACATTGGATTCTACCCCCTTCCCCCTGGGATACTGGGATGAGATGGAAAAGGTGTGGTGTCCTTATGGTTATAAATGCTTTGCACTCCTGATTGAACAGCTTAGTTTGAGCCCTGGCTGAACCCTTGACTATGTTGTTGGACAAGACACATGTAATCTAGGCCTAATAAAAATTAATACAACTGCTGGCCAGTAGATTTTTCTTCTTGATGTGGGGAAATCAGATTGTTTTACTGGGGAAGGGGAGCGGGTCTGTGTATTTACAACTCTCCCATAGTGGTGAATCCATTTTGCTTGTATTGCATCATATCACAAAGCCTGCGAATGCAGACGTACATGTATTTCTGGCTGTCGCTTGTCTCTGCCGAAAGTAACATCTGCAAACCCGAGCCATGAAATGATTTCTGTGACGTAGGAATTTTAAGCCAATCACAGTTTAGTTCAAGTAGCCCCAGAACTACTGCGTGAGGTATTCGCTGTGAGGAGCACTTGAGTTTTATTCTATCACAGAATCTGATTGGCCAAGGGGAGAAACAAAAGTCATTACATCACAGAAATCGTTTCCTGGCTCGGGTTTGCAGATGTTATTTTCGGCAGAGACAAGCGACAGCCAAAAATACGTCTGCGTTTGCAGGCTACATATCACATTGCATCCAAAGAATTTGCTCCTGACTGATCCTTCCCTAGGGAAGTACATAGTATGCATTATTTTACTTTTTCCACTGAAAAAACGGTTCATTGGAATGGTTCCTTGTGGTTAAGGGTCATAGCATTGTCATGGTTACCCTCTATGCTCAGCTAGTAGTATGTGGCTCTACCAGCCTTATAGCAACATTCTCCTTGTTCATCTATAAATTTGTTGTTGACTGTAATGTAGTGGTAAAATATTGTTTCCATTGGCCATATGCTGAGTGGTTACCTGAACTGGACAAACAAGGTTTCCATTCCAGAAGCTAAGGATAAGTGCCAGCACCAATGAGGCATCTTGCTTCTGGTATCATCAGTATTGTAACAGACATAGCCTTTTCATCTTAAGATAAAGTAATAAAATAATTGTCGTGAATTAAATCTTATTGTGCTAGCGATGTTGTTCTTATGTTGCAGGATCTTGATGGTGTTGAGGAGTTTATCAGAGACAATCATGAAAAGCTGGTGGCCATTGGAGAGGTAAGAGAGCACCACATGCCTGAAGAAAGTACACCCTTTTTGCGGTATTGGAAATTAATCTTCATCAAGTCGCCAAGTCGTAAAATCACCAAATCATTAAATCATCGCTGTTTTTTTGGAGAGAATAATTAAACCATGGAAAATTGCACAGCACTCTTTTTGCAGCACCTTTTAAGTTATTTTTTCTTCTTTTCATGCATGATTAAGTTGTGACACATTATTTATATTTCATCAGTATTCAGATGTTTGCCTGACATTTTCTTAATGAAGGTTGGTTTAGATTTTACCCCAAGATTTATAAGCAAAGAGGAAGATAAAGATATACAGAGAGAGGTGTTTAGCCGACAGGTAGAGAATCCCTTCTGACTTGAAATGTCTTTTCATATTTACCACTTTACAATCATATATCAGCCCATAAACTGTACCTAACTGATCAATACCTGGTTATTTGAAATATTTATAAATTTAAAATTTAGATTTAAAATTTAAAAATGCCTTTTTGTTGTTGCAGATAAAACTTGCCCAAGAGCTTGATCTCCCTTTGTATGTGGGTACATTATTTTCAATTATCAAAATAAATGATATTAAAATAGCTACCAAGCAGAGTGTCTTTCCTTAGTGTTTCCACTCTTAAATTTGTAAATTAATTAGCCCTTGTCAATTAGCTTAGTTGTTAAATACACTATATTTTGAGAATAAAAAGGAAACATCTGAACAACATTTCTCAGATAAGTTTGCTATGCTGTATTAAATCTTTTACTTTTTTGACTATGCTGAAAGCATTTTGTTTGATGTGGTGTCTTGTTGTTTGCAGAAATGTCCATTCCCGATCAGCAGGGAGGCATGCGATTGAATTGCTACAAGAACATGGTACTTCTTATCCTATAAACATTAGTTACCATTCCTCTAGAAACTCTTAGAACAGAATGTCATACCTCATTTTCTTGTGTTAAAGATATTACACAAGGACAGCAAAGATAGTTCGTATTGTTAGAGAAGATTTAAGACAATATGAATACTACCAGAGCCAGTTTGATTCCCTTTGGTGGGAGAATCTTTAATTAAAAATAGTTAAAATTAAATTTTAGTTTTTCATTTTCAGGTGCCAAGAATGTTCTACTGCATGCATTTGATGGGAAACCTTCCAATGCTCTCAAGGGAGTTCAACAGGGATACTATTTTTCCATTCCACCATCTATAGCTCGCTCACCACAGGTAAAATATTTTGTTAAGTGTTGTGGTCGTCTGGTAAAGGAATCTGAGTTTTACAAGTGATGTTGTTCATGGATAGAAAACTTTTCTAGAACATGATTAGGAATGGACAGATAAGGTACTCTACCACCCAATCCTGTGGAGGCTCGGTGGCCTCATGGTTATTGTGCTTGCCTCTGGATTGAGTAGTCCAGGTTCGAACCCTGGCCAGGGACATTGTGTTGTGTTTTGGACAATATATTCTACTATCACAGTGCTTCTCTCGACCCAGGTGTACAAATGGGTACTGGCAAATTTAATGCTGGGTGGGTAATCCTGTGATGAATTAACATCCGAACCAAGAGGAGAAGGGGAGTAGAAAAATTCCTAGTTGCTTCATGCTCATGCTAGATAAGTGATGGCCTGATGGACCACTTGGCTTGCATGTAGACTTAATCTTTTTTGTACCTTACTACCCAATTCTAGGAAGTTGGGTGGTATTTTCTTCTATAAAATGATTATTTGTTGGTGTGTGACATGCGGTTTCAGAACCCTGTCTATGATTAGAGGCGGGGGGGGGGGGGGTGGGTGGGGGAGAGATGAGGCTTTAATTGTTGTAGTAGAATATGAGTAGGGGCTGTGTACAGTATGGCTGGTGTGTGAGATAATGCAGTGGAACATGTTAAGGGGTTGATGGGTGTTTGGAGTGCTGGACGAGGTACACTACTGTGTTGTTTACTAGGATTAAGAGGGAGCAGGGGGATGAGATATCTTTCTAGAGCCCTATCCAGGGTGGGTTGCTCTGCTAGAACATGACTGAGTTTGCCTTCGTTGACAGTTTTGTTCTTCATTGTCAGAAAGAGAAGCTTGTGAAAAATTTCCCACTCTCGAATCTTCTACTGGAAACAGATTCACCAGCCCTGGCTGCTGAAAAACAGGTACTCAGATTGTCACATTAATGTTTGGGATATGAATGTTGCTCACCAGTATCACTTGCTTAGACCTGGCACCCAAAATAAAGTAAGTTGTCAACCCTGGCATTTTACTTTGATGTACCTTTAATTGTGACAACTAAAAGAAAGGTGTATGGTGTATACTCAAACAACAAGAACAATAACAACAACAACAACAATTTTATTGATGTGTTTAGATAAAATAGCACAGCATTAAATCCTCTACTCATTGAGGACACCTAAAAGTTTACTTGAAGGAACTATTTTCAGCATTAAAAGTTAAAATTAATGATCTATTTACAACTGTTTAACATAAACTATTATATTAAAAGTCATCAGATTAAAGCAAAGAAATCATAACTGTGATTCGTACTGGTTTGGAAACCTGATCTTGTTACAGATTTTTACAATTTTATTTCTCTGTTTAAGCCTTAGGGTTAGATTTGATTGGAAGCAGATACCAAACATTTTACACAGCATATTGATCAAATTTACCCAAACCTCTAATTATTTTGTCCAGGTTACTCCATACTTTGTCTTTTCAACCCTCTCCAAATGTTTAACATTATGGTAAAGCAGTCTCTGACGTGTTTAATATGTTGCTTCGTAAATAATTTATTTTTTATTTTTTTGGCAGACAAGGAATGAGCCTAAGAACATCTACATCTCGTGTGAGGCAATCTCAAGGATCAAAGGAATTCCTATGCAGACAGTTTATGAAGAAACCACAAAAAATGCTCTGAAGTTGTTTCCCAAACTCCACAGATTTATTAGAAAGTGATTTAATGAGCAATCCAGATTGAATTACCGATAACAAAATTATTTAATATGGTGAGTGGAATGTTGCCTGTGAACAGGCTTTGGCTGAAAGGGTCTGATAGTGGCTGGAAGGATCTGACAGCGACTGGAAGGGTCTGACAGTGGCTGGAAGGGTCTGACAGTGGCTGGAAGGGTCTGACAGTGGCTGGAAGGGTCTGACAGTGGCTGGAAGGGTCGAGAAAGAACTGGCTGAGAGTGAAGTGGCCAAGGGGGAGATGTTCAGAGGCTAAGTAGAATGGGATTTAGGGAGTGATCGATGAGTAATTTTAAAATTGCCAACATCATACAGTAATGACAATTATTTTAGAAATAGAAAACATATACCATGTTTCTATCGAGTTTTAGTATAAATCTACTCGTGTTCTATCACAAATGGCACTCTCTGATTGGCTAAGTTACTCACTATCTATCCTGTAATAGATAGTGAGTAGCGTGGCAGTGTGACCTTGTTAACAAAAATTTTGACGTGACAGCTGCTTCTTGGCATTTGCAAAGTGTCTGTGAAGAGGATTCAGATAAAATTTTGAACAACCAGTAGATTTATACTAAAACAATTAGATTATTCGCTCTCGATTTCTATGCGTGGTAGTTGACTTGGGCTGCGCCCTTGTCAACTATCATGTGATAGAAATCTCAAGCTCATAATCTAATTGTTTAATAGAAACACGAGTGGAAGTGTGGGAGAACAACATGTGCTGTGGGAACACGAGCCGACAGGCAAGTGTTTCCACAGCATTTTATGAGTTCTCTTAAACTTTCACGAGTGTTTCTATAAAGTGATAGAAACCCGGAGTAAGTGTTTTCTATTTCTTTTAGAAAATTCTGCAACAAAAAAAAGAGAAAACAACCTGTTTACTTTGATCATCAAAATGTAAATTCTTTTTTCTTGCGCCATCATTCATCAACAGATTGTGCTACTTCGTGTTTCTATTAAGTTATAGAAAACACAATTTTAAACCAATCAGTGCGCATATTTTTCTTGGACTATTTTCTAAAAGAAATTACAAGTATGTTTACTCCCTGAATTGTTTTATAAAAGTTCCAGTTACCAATTAATCACTCAATAAGAAAAATGTGAGGCAAATTCTATGTGAACCTCTCAGCTCTTTTAGATAAAAAGCAAAACCCACTGGGGTGGACTCAGGATTTTAGAGAATGGGGTTTGAGATATGGATTGCTGAATGCAGTACCCTGCAAGGGGAGGGGGTGGGGGGAGGGTTTGTGGGCATCCTCCCCTGGAAAATGTTTAGAACTCAGGTCCTTGGGAATGGGATTTCTGGCATTCTGAGGCCAAGTCAGCATGCTATAATGTCTCATTTTATTTTAATTTAGCGAGTTCAACTGAACTCCTGAACACCACTAGGTCCTCCCAGACCCAGGAATATATTCCATCAATTTTACAAACCCTAGGTAAAAAGTAAGATAGATATTTAATATGTATGAAGGAGCAAAGCAAGTGAGTAAAATATTGTTTTAAACACAAATTTCATTTTTGAGGGGATAGAATGATATTTTCTTACTTCCTTTGGTAGTTCATAAAATATTGTTTTGAACACAAGAAAATTTTAAAATTTTCCAATAAAGCACTTGTGTCTATATAATGAAGTCATTACATTAGTATAGGTAGTCATATGGTTTCGAGTTTAATCTGGAATTAATTTGCACAAGTGAGTTTTTCAAAAAGCTGAAATTGCACAAGCCGCTTCGGCGAGTGCAATTTCAGCTTCTTGAAAAACTCACAAGTGCAAATTAATTCCAAATTGAATGAGAAAAGCTGTATGATTACTTATTAAGGTAATTCCTCTGAAATAAAAGTGACAATAGATTTTTGTTCAAACTTTGTCCACTGAATATTTGTCATATGATAACTTCAATTTTGAAATAAAAAAGGGGGGTGCCCATGCTCATTAAGGAGCAGTGAGGCATTGAAAATGCCTCATTTCGGCATTATTTAATGCTTATTATTAGAACACATTCCCAGTAATTGTAAAATCTTTGTGAGCCCAGACTCATAACAACACGCATTAAACTACGGTCAATATGTTGTGTCGGACACAAATAAACATTTTAAGTTTGATCCAGACGGAAAGCTAAATCCTTGATTAAAAACTTGAACCAAATTTCTTGACGTGGCTACTGACTGCAAAATAGAAAAGACCACGGTGTATCTGCTATTTTTCTTATTTATTCAATTTCCAGCAATAGAAATTAGATCAGTCTTTTCTCACGCAAAGCCTATGATTAGTTGATTACAATGACTGGAAAAAAAATAGGGGTGCCCGTGCTCGTTGGTGAGCTAGAGCCATTTTTCAACTGACAGAGCTCAATATCAAGGCAAATCCGTCATGTTTTCAATACGCGTGTGCACGAGCGCACGCTAATGATGCCATAAGTTATGCGCAGTAAGGATGGGCGACGCAAATGTGAGGAAGGACCTTAATTATATAAACATGAAAAAATTTAGAAGAGGAATTGCTGGAAGACCTTTCTTGAAGCCATGTTTTCTCATTCGGGAAAACTTTTTCAAAGTCTTCTGCACAAAATTTTTGCCATCATTTTACGTAACATCATTGTCTTCGAAAATTTCCTATTGTCTTTCAGCCAATCATAATTCAGAATTACAATGTGTAATTTGCACTGGTGTTACACTTTTTACACCGGTGTTACACTTTTTGCACTGGTGTTACAATTGAACTGCACTGCTCTCAGCCAATCAGAATCAAGTAATTTTTTCATGTATATTATTATACATTTAATTGGCCCATGTCAAGTGCAGAATGATGTCTGCTCGCTTAATACTGGTATGCAGAACTGAGAGTTTTCTTGTTGATGTTAATAAAAAATTATGGGCAAAAGAGATTGTGTAATAGAATGCTCACTTGCCACCAAAAGTTATGTGGTCTGGGTTTGATTCCAGCCTCAGGTGCCATATGTGGGTTGAGTTTTTTGTTGCATTGAAAAGATTGCATTGAAAATTTAGTGAGTTGAAAAATTTATCAAAATTAAAAATGATACAACATTCTGGACTTGTATTCAGGAGTCCTCGCAATCCTTCTTTCCTACAGAGGGCTGTCATTAAGGGGCATAACCCATAACACCTGTTAAGGCTGAGTATGCTTGATTTTCCCTTGATGCTATGGGTGAAATTGCCTGTTGTTGATAGAATTCAACCACAAAGTGACAAGTTTGCTACCAGTGTGGAAAATGAGGCTACAGGTGACTCAAAACGTAATGACAGCCCTGCTACACACCAACTCTCAGCATGGTTCACACTAGCGACACATTGTTATGGTGGGCAAGTGAAATTTAACTCAGTAGACTTGTGAGTCTGAATGAAGATTTCAGCTTGATAAATGATAATTTCAGACAGGAGCTATTTCAAAACTTAAGACTATAAGATACGTTCATCATTGAGTTGAAAGCATGGATTAGTTAGAGTCTAGTTAGGAATCCAAGCATACTTTGTTTACATTTGTCCTCCGATTGCCATACTGGCCGCCACGTTGGCAAGTAATATTTAAGTGGGCGCAAGCTAAGTGAAAACTGAAATTTTCAAGCCCCAATTTTTTTCCTGCCCTGAACCTGCTGACTTGAACATCCAAATCAAAAACAGTCAGGCTTTACTGGTCAAAGTTCCTTTGTTTTCAATTGGTGGCTTTCATATTCTATTGCCCTGGAGCATACTAGGTTTTATGCCATGTGACCATCAGATGGGAAGGGCCTATTCATCAGTACGAGTTATTATGCAACCATTCTACGCTGTTACCCTTTTCTCTTTTGTAATCACTGGAATGAGCAGGCAAGTTATTTACTACATCAACAAGCTATTTAATGCCTCAAGCAGTTCATTTAATTACACATGGTTGAGGGAAAGACAAACAGACAACAGTGTCTTTCCCAATGACATCATTGTTCTAGTACATCTACTACTGGTAGCTCTGTCCTTTTCCGTGAAGTAACTGTTGTAGACTCTCGAGGTCAGATATGTCAGCTAGCTTACTATGGTGCCTTGGAGTGTCTAATCTTATGTAGACAGCAATTTAATGTTACGTATCAGTCTTCATAAGTACATATAATTTTTATCTTTAAGTCCCAATTTATAAAAAAAAAAAGAGAAAAGGATGTGTCTGCCACAGGCCGTACAGTAATGTTAAGATCCTGATATAGGCTTCTTTATAAGTACATTTAATTTTAATCTTTCAGCCCCATGCAGTTTGAGAAAATGAGGATGTGTGTACTAATGAGCGAACAGTAATGTTAAGATTCTTCTAGAGGCAAATTGATATAGTAGTTGTAAATCTTGTTTGTGGGAGAGGCAATAAACAGTGAGTTGGTATATTGTTAATTTTAGGATTCTGTTCTGTAAGAACATGCCTTGCTGGTGTATATATTCATTGACGGTGCACATTTTCTGTAGACAGTTCTTCATATGTATACATGTATAAATTATGTAATCTATCTATATTTATATTTATGTAGGCTATCAAACAAAAGTGAAGGTGCAGTTTTGTAACTGTGAACCCGATTTTCTGCAGCTGTTACGTTTCAATCTTTGGGGTGCAACACCAACAAAGCCTGAGTTGGCATTCACTCTAGATTTGATGAAGCTACTACACACCCTGAATCTTGAGTGTCAAGTAGCTGTTAAAGACTTCTGTGCTGCCCTTGAGATCCTGACAGATGATGTTATCGTCTTTTCAGTGAGGACCACCTTTGATTCATATTTTTTCTTGTAATATTATTCTTTATTTTCTGCATCTATTTCTTTATGCTTTCATGTTTTAAGAGCAAAGTAGGCTACTCGTGCCTTAAACAATCTTGCTTGTTTTTGAAGTACAACAGTGCTCGTTGCTTATTTCTCACAGTACATATAATGATGATACCACATCATTTGTAGGTATTTCTGTTATATTTTTGGAACCCTCCTGTATTTTGATATATCCCACCATTAGTTTTTACCTTAGGAATGTACTTACCTCAAAACACTGTGGGTATGAAATTTAGGTTTAAGATATACTAACAACAAGTTGTGGCTTGTACCTTACTTTAGATATGCATGTGTGCCTTTTCAGACAATTTTTTTTCCCAAGGATTGCGATGGCTGTCTGTTTACATTGTACCTATAACTGGTTTGTTTTTAGAACCAAAGAAAGCTATATCCAGTGGTCATAGACAGTCTCGAAGAATTTAGGTTTGTTCTATTTTTTATGTCTCCTTACACCTTAATTGTTATTGAACTATATTTGTAGTACTAGTTACTATTTATTTGTATTAAGTGTTGAGCTGAGTGAACAGTACAATGTTGCTGTTTTTTGCAGGTTAAATTGTCATAAACTATCCACTCTTAAGTTCACAGTTAGTGCTTGTAATGCTGTTGAAACTATAGTGTGTCCTGCATGTCCCAAGGTATGGAGAATGGTGAGGTCAATATTGTAAGTACAGTGTTCAACGTCTTAAGTGACAATCTGACATCCTTTGATTGAAACAGAAGGAGATGGGAATGGCTGATATTGCCTGAGATTGTATGTTGATGACCTTTGAACACTATACCTTTAATTCACTGTTGGGTCTTCTAGTTAGCTTGGAATCCCTAACCTGTATGAAATTGTTTTGCTGAATGCTCATGAAGTATATCATTATGGGCCATGTTTGGAGACTTCCCTAGCTAGTTGTATAGACAATCTAGGTCTACCTAGAAAGAGATTGTTCAGTTGCCTAATCACTCTGTGTTAATTAATGCACCTTTGCAGACTCAGGGTACCCTTCTTGAATCCATGGATGCCTTGTTTATTGGCCGAAAAAAGTCAGCAGGCAGAAGTGTGGGAAATCCTCTCTTTGGAACTGTTTTGTTTGATGATGACACAGAGGTGGAAGAGTTTTTTCAGCAACATCCAACAACCAGTAGAGCAAATGGGGTGTGTGGAAACCTGTTTTCTCCAGCAGAACTATTTGAGACATTAACTGACTGAAACTATGTTGATACAGGGCTGTTAAAATTACATTAGAAAAATGATCTGGTAGTGGGAAAGTGCAATGAAGGGTGGGGATGCGGTAGAATGGAACGTGGACACGAATATAGATTTGCTTAAAGTCTTATTTTAATCGCCATGTGCTTGGCCCGACAAGAGATTACATGATGCATGGGACGCGCATGCCCGTATATGATGTGTCACGCTGGACATACCGTGACATCCCCCTCTTTTTGAAAAGAGGTCCTAGTTACATGCAGATAAATCGATAAAAGGGGACATGATAATCAAATGCTAATCAAATTAATCAAACGTCTATCAAACGACAACAGGAACTAAGAACAGTTTCATGGGTGTAAATAGGAACCCAATGTCAATAAAAGAGTTTTTGTTTGTCCCTATTTAATCTTTGAACTTGGTCGGGACGCGGGTGATGCGTCCAGTCCTTGTAACTTGGCTCTTTAGGTGATAACAGGTTCCTTTACTGGTTACAACAGCACCTGCTGGCTCGAGATCAATTTGCCTCTTGCTGCACGGTAGTTGGAGAGACAGTGACTGATCTGGTGTCGGTGTACTGTCTTGAGGACTGGCTTCTGACAACGGAGGTGGTCTGGTCGCCTTGTCATTGGGTATGTGTGCGTCTCTGGAGTCGTCTACTGGAGTCACTGTACCGATAGGTGGAATGTTACTGCCAGCTGAGGGGCGTATTTCACTCCGGCTCCTTGGTCTCAGGTGCTCCCTTGTTCTCTGGTAGATCTTCCCTTGAATGTCCACTGTGTAGGTTCGGGGGCGCTCCATTGGCTGTGGGCTATTTAGCACAGTTCCTGGCTGCCAGGTATTCTTCAAGGTGTTCCAGACGAACACTGGCTCTCGGTTGTTAAGGGCCTTCTTGTCGCTACCAGCCTTGCTGTCATAGAATACTGCTTGCCTCTCTTGGCATTTCTGGTTAGCTTCATGGTGGAGGTCATCATTCGGGTGTTTGGACTTCAGTGCGCTTCTGCTGCTTGGGAGTGTCGTTTGGGGTTTACGTCCAAACAGCAACTCGTGGGGTGATGGCATCTGGTCACTAAGGGGAGTCGTGCGATACATTCATAAGGCTGTGTAAGGGCATTCCTTCTCCTCTAGTGCTTTTCTTAACAGTGACTTGCAGGTTCCAATTGCCCTCTCTGCCAGGCTGTTGGCTTGGTGGTGGTATGGGGAACTACAGTGTAGTGTGATGCCACTTTGTTCGCATTTGGTTTTGAATCTTTCGCTGATGAACTGAGATGGCAATGATAGTGGCTGGTAGGCCATATTCTGCAAGGATGCTTGTGAAGTGGTTGCACACGGTGTGGCTGGTAATGTCGTTGAGGAGTCTTGTCACAGGGAATCTTGAGTAGTAATCGACGACCATAAGGTACTTCTCCTTGTTAAATTCAAAGATGTCCGTGCCGAGCTTCTCCCATGGTCGGGTTGGAAGTCTGGCTGCAAAATGGGTAGTCTGGGCTGAGCTGGCTTGTGTTTGTTACACAGGTCGCAGTCCTTTACCATCTGCCTGATGTCAGCGGAGATACCGGGCCAGAACACTGATTCTCTAGCTCGGAGGATGCATTTGTTCTCTCCTCGATGTCCCAGGTGGATCGCTTGGAGAGCTTGGTTTCTCATGGAGGCTGGTACGACAATCCTGCTACCTTTTAGTACTAGATCGTCCTCTAAAGTGAGGTCGCATCGGAAGTTCCAAAACTCCCATAGTTCTTGCGGGCATTGTTTTCTGTAGGGAGGCCAGCCATTGTAAATGGTATTCTTCAGTAGATTCATGGTAGGATCTTGTACTGTAGAGGACTTTACTGCTGTTAGGTCAATGGGAGTGGATATGAAGTGGATGTTACGCTGTGATGCGGTGTCCTTAGTCGTAGTCTCAGTGCCATGTGTTACTCTCGTGTGACACACTCGTGACAGGGCGTCGGCAACTGGGATGGATCTTCCCGGCTTGTACTGGACATTGATATCAAATCGCAGGCATCTAAGAAGTAGCCTCTGCAGCCGGCCTGGAGCCTCATTGATGTTTTTCTTGAAAATTTGTTCAAAGGGGGAGTGATCGGTTTCAACTGTCACGTTTCGACCGAGCAGGTAGTACTCGAACTTCTCCAGGCCATATGTGACTGCCAGACACTCGCGCTCAATATTAGAATATCTGGACTCTGCGTCGGTGAGTGACCGGGACGCCATGGCGACAATGTGTTCATTTCCTTGAGAGTCTGACTGTCTTAGCCAGGCCCCAATGCCTGTTTTGCTTGCGTCACACTGAAGGATCGTGGGTGTACTCGGATCTGGGTCGTAATAGGAAATGAGTTTGGACGTGCAGAGTTCTTGCTTAATCCTATCGAGTGCCTGCTGGTGGTGGGGCTCCCAGCTAAAATGGACGTTCTTCTTGGTTAGCTCTCTTATTGGCGATGTTAGGTCCGCTAGCTTTGTCGAGAAGCGGTTCAGGTAAGTTACCATGCCCAGGATAGTCTGAAGCTCCCCCATGTTTGATGGGCTCTTCATGTTGTGAATTGCTTCAAGTTTCTCCTTCGCTGGTTGGATTCCATTCTCTGTCAGAACGTTCCCGTAGAAGTCGACTTGTGCCTGCTTGAACTGCAGCTTTTCGGAGTTTAGGCTGACATTGTGCTTGCGAGTGGCCTAGAGCATTTCACAGAAGGCTTGGTCGTGCTCTGATTGGGTTGAGCCGCATACCACGATGTCATCAGCAATCCCCATTACATTGGGGATGCCCCTGTAAACCTCATCGAGTTTGCGTTGAAAGATGTCTTTGGAGAGTTTGACCCCGAAGGGTAATCGCTTAAAACGGTACCGTCCGAAGGGAGTATTAAAGGTGCACAGCAGGCTTGACTCGTGGTCCAAGGCTACGTGCCAATAACCTTTCTTAGTGTCAACAACAGAGAAGAATTTCTTCCCATGCAGCTGCGGTAGGAGCTCATCGATGGTACAGGTGTAATAGTGCTCTCGACGTATGCTCTTGTTGAGGTCCTTAGGATCAAGGCAGAGCCTGATCTTCTTTTTGCCTTCAGGAGTTTCTCTGATGCTACGTACGATTGAGTTTACCCAGTCGGTTGGCTCGGTCACGGCTGTGATGACATCGTCCGCGATCATTTTATCAAGTTCCTCCTTGTATAAGGGAAGTATGTGTACTGGAACGGTGCGTGGCGGGTGGATGACTGGGACGGGATGGTCAATTAGCTGAATGTGATACTTCTCTCCCGGAAAACAGCCTAGCTTGTCGAAGCAATCTTGGTATTCTTCCATAACAGTGGGCTTGGATAGCTGACCACGTTGTGCCTCAGCTTCTGTCTTGGTTGGGGGAATGGTGTTAACTTCATCTAAATTTGTTGATATTATTCCCAGATCCTGGCATTGTCGGCACCCCAGCATAGATGGGCTTCCTGTGGCTTCCACGATGTTGAATTTGATATTGGCTGACTTGTCCTTAAAGGAGACCTTTAAGGTGGCAACACTAAGGTTTTCTATTTCAGAGCCTCCATATCCTCTAAGGACATTGCTGCATGGAAGGATAGTAATCGGGAATGGGAAGTCCTGTAGGCCTGCGGAGGTGATGACGCAAGCGTCCGCTCCCGTATCTACTTTCAGGCTCATGTCATGGACTTCATTAATCTTGACCTTGGCAAAGATTTTGTCTGGGTGGCTGTCGAGGGCGTTTAGTGAAATTTCTTGGGTTTGCTGGTGCTTTGTTGAAGTGAGAGTTCCAAGAAATACAGTAATGGGTTCTGTGTCGCTTGTTTCTTCTTCGGATTCTTCTTCGAGAGTGTACTCATAATCATCCTCAAAGGGGTACTCATCCTCTAGGTGGATGTCCTGGCCCTGGTACTCTGGGCTACTCACGATCTGGTGAACCTTTTGAAGGCGTTTTTGCATGCACACTCTCGCGTAATGGTCAGTCTTCCCACAGTGCTTGCATTTTGCATTCTTGGCGGGGCAATTCGCTGATTTATCATGGGTGTTTCCACATCTGAAGCAGCCTTTCGACTTGAATTGAAGTCGGCGAGGTTTTCTTCCGGTATGATCTCTTTGGTTTTGGTCGCCGTAGGAAGTTTGGTGTGTGAAGCTTTGTCCCGGTGGGTGTTTTTTAGTCAAATATGCAGATTCTCTTTGAATTGTGTGAAGATCAGATTTCTCGTCACCTTTGGAAATTATCTTTATTTGTGCTTTAGTGCTTTACTCGACTTTCGCCAGGTCGTAGACTTGCTTGAAGGTTAGCCCGTTACCAAGTGCTATCGCGTCTTTGCGTACTTTATCGGACGCCACGCCAAATACCAGCGTATCTCTGAGGGTATTTTCTTTAGCGGCGGGATCGTATCCACCATCTTCTATTAATAGTCGCGCTTCGGTTACGAATTCCTCAAGTGGTCTATCTCCCTGCTTTAGGCATCGAAGTTGGTATCTAGCGAGGATTTCATTACTTTGGGGCTTTGTATAAGCCTCTAGTGCCGCCATAACTGGACTGATCTTGAGGTCGTCGCCTTCGCTGGCCCATGTGGTCGTGTTGTAGATTTCGAGGCCTTTGTCGCCAATCCATAAAAGCAGCAGTCTCACCTTTCTCGCCTCTTCGACTTTATCGAGCGGCCCCGCGAAGATAAGTTCGCATTTCAGTTGGAAGAGTTTGAAACGCTTGTGAATGTCTCCTGGAGTGGTCCAGTCCATAGCTGGTGGTTTGAATCGATCGGCCATGTTGTTTTTGAATGCTCGAAGTAATTGATGTGCTCTACACTTGCGCTTGAATGAATTTATGTTCAAATGTTTGAAATGCTGCACCTGGAGGATCCAGTATCTTCTCAGGCCACCACTTCTGACACCATGCGGTAGAATGGAACGTGGACACGAATATAGATTTGCTTAAGGTGGCTCTATATAGTTTTTTTGGCGCGCGAGGCATGGGTGCGAATGGCGCGAGCGCGCGAGTATTTAAAAGAAAAGTAAAAAACAAAAATAAACATGGCGGCGAGACTTTTATCGCGAGTCGCGTTCCACTTACCGCTATCCTTTTTGACCAGAACAAGTGTTCATCAAAAAACGCCTAGAAATGTGTTTAAAAATACACTTATTTCGTGTTCGCCTGACGTGGTTAAACTGAGAAGCCAATTCGCAGCACTCATCGCGCCGACATCAGAGAGAGAAGACGGTCGTGATCGTACGCGAAGGAAGTCACAGAGTGGTCACGGTGTACTTTTTATGGTCGGAGGCTTCGCTTTGAGTTCCCTGGGCGATGAAACACCGAAAACAGCTGAAGAGTCTGCAAAGGCGCAACTGACACCGGAAACAAAACCACCATTGCGTGACGAGAAGGGTCGGTTCTCAAGAAAGAAACCCGCTCAACGTGGAAACACGGACAACAGGACTCGTGGGATAAAGGAGTGGAGGGCAAAGAAGAAATTGGAGTTTCAAAGAATGGTCGAAGATTGGTCCCCACCGAAGAAAAGAGAAACCCGTTTAAGTCAGGTGTGGTTTGAATCTTGTTTTCGCTATACGTGGCACCAAGCAATTCCCTAAAAGTTTTAAGACAAGTGCTTCATCAAGACTTTCTTTGCTCTGAAATAGTTCTCAATTTGAACTTTTGTATTATACTACAGGTAGCTCATAGCAAATTGTCAACATAATTATACCTGAACATTCTGACATTTCATTTTAAAATTCCAACATTTTTAGTTACAGTTACAACCTAATAATTACCATTAAAATGTATAAGTTTTAAATTTTTATCAGAAACAAACAAAGAAGGAAAATTGCATTCCACATGGAAGTAGAATTATGGACTTGGATGTTTTGAGAAGTTCATTGAAATGTTGTCAACACTGTAAAGCAGGTGAGAAGAAACATTTTTCTGCCTAAAGAAAATCAACACTAAAGAAAAGTCAAAATGAATTCTCAGTTTTATGGCAAGTACACACAGCTTCAAGGCTATAAAATAAACAGGTTTCCAAAAAAGAATTATGAGGTTGATTATACATGTATATCTTCAATACATTACAAAACGTCTCATATACAATCAGCCATAAAAAGCCTCGGGTTGGTCCTTAAATTTTTGGGCAAGTTCCCAATAACAAGCGTCACACAGTTGTTTGTCTATTGCGAGCAACAAAAATGTTTTTGATAAATTTGGAACAAACAAGCAGTTGTAAATTTGCCACAGACCACAAATTGCATTCACTGCATTTTGAAATGTTGTTAGTTTTTGCAAAAATTTACTTGTGCTCATTTATTCCAAATTAAAGGAGAAAACACACTGCCAGAATAAAGTATCAGATCTTCCTGAGTATCAATATATTCACTTTATTTTCAGCCAATTTGTCATTGTGGAACATAACAGCAGAAAAAAAAATGTGGGTTAGCCTCAGTGTTCTCAGTTACCTGTGCAGTGTGTGGTACAGAGAATGTTGTCAAGACCTCCAATGAACACAGGAGCGGTCAAAGAGGTCCACTCAATCAGGATGTTAATTCAAGAGCTGTTCTTGGGTGTCTACATACAGGAATCGGTGAAACCCACCTAAATAATTTACTGTGTACGTTAAATATTCCCTCTATGAATCCAGTAACTTTCAAGAGTAGAGAAAATGAGATTGGGCATGCAGTAGAGCAAGTAACAAAGAAAAGTTGCAAAACTGCAATGTCAGAAGAAAGAAATGCTGCCATCAAAAAGGGTGTAAAAGCAGATGACCAAGGCTGCATCAATATCCCCTACTCATATGACATGGGTTGGCAAAAACGGGGAAAGGGGCATAACTCTTCAACCGGTCATGCTGCAGTCATGGGTTTAACTTATGGGAAGGTTATGGATTATACTACAAGAACAAAATCCTGCAGGGTTTGCACAAAAACAGTGTTATAGGCTCAAAAAATCCCAAAATCAGATACTATGGTGGACGTGAAAGTAATGACTTCCGAGTGGCCTGTGGCATCTCGCAAGTAAACCTTGGATATCAGTACATTAGCCAAACACTTGAGAGCCTCAACATTGAACCTGGTATACACTGTATCAGCTACATTGAAAGGATGGATCACAAGGCTACCCAAGACAAACTAAGAAAAAACAGCATTAATTTCAAACGCCGAAGAGCTCAACTACATAAGCAGAAGTTAAATCTTGATGGTAAAAAACAAGCTAAGGAAGGAAACACATACCAAAGTGGAATAGGACTTAACCTGGATCCAAACAATTCTACCAAACTGATCCAAGAATTCGACATCACCAAGTTGAAAATTTCAAGTGAGGAGCTGAAAAACTTTGAAACATGCATTCCTGAATTAACGATCAGGCCAGTGGCGGAGAAATTTCCCTATGACAGAAACACTGTTTACAATTTCGTCATTTACGATATTGAAACAAACACGTCTGGAAAAACCGCAGAAATATGCCAGCTTTCAGCAGTTGATCAATCAGGTTTGCACTGTTTCAACGACTATATATTACCTTTGAGGGATGTAGATATTCATGCTACAAGGGTAAATGGTTTAAGTGTCCGCACAGTCAGAGGCGTCAGGACCCTGTTCAAAAACAATCAACCAGTCGAAACTGTGTCACTTGGAAAGTCACTCGAAAATTTTCTGTCAGGCGTGTGAAAGGCGATAATAATATTTATACTGTTTTAATCGGGCACAACTCTCAGGTTTTCGATAATCCAACTCTTCTTCGTCAAGGTGGACATCAACTTTGTGAAAAGCTTTCCTGTCTTAACGTTTTCTTTTCTGACACTCTCCCTGTGATGAAGAACTTGCGCCAGTAGGCTGGTTGTCCAGCGGCACTCCGCTGTAGTCGGTCGGTCAGCGGCGTTCATTGTTGTATAAAAACCCGCGCGATCAGTCTTCATTCGTCCGCCATCTTGGTTGTATCTAGTTCTCGTTACGGGGAGATTTCGCTTGCATTAAAGATAAAGCTTACAGTTCGTCGGGGCCTAGTGTGTGTCCATTTAGACTACTAGCGTGGTGGCAGCGATAAAGATTCGAATCGTCACGTTCCCGTCGGATCCAACGCACTTTATCGACAGATTCGTCGGGATCCCCGAGCAGCCAAGAGTCGGCTGTCGATATCATCTTGTTCCGTAAGCTGCGATGTCTTCTAACAGAGCCCCCAAGCAGTGGTGCCTCTCAAAGAACGAAACTTTAACCTCCTTCGAGAGTTGGAAACAAAATCTTCTCTACACCTTGTCTCTGGACGCCAATTTCGCGCCATTTTTGGGCGAAGGGTCGTCGTGGCTGAAAAAGACTAGGGCGAGCCCGTTACGCGGTTACACTGATGATGGGGAGTCTGTTCCAGCTGCTCGAAGGCGAACTGCTACCCAAAAGGTAAACATGCTCGAACTCATGCTAGGCCAGATTGCAAATTATTGCCCAATTATCTCTCGTAATACGATTGTCAAGAATTCTACTTGTATTGGGGACATATGGCAGACAATTAGACTTCATTTCGGATTCCAGACTACTGGGGGTCACTTTTTAGACCTGGATGACATTCATTTGAACCTCGATTAGCGCCCGGAAGATCTTTTCCAGCGTCTTATGGCTTTTGTGGAGGACAGTTTAATTAAACCTCACACCCTGCTCCACCACGGTTCTGTTCTTGAGGAGGAAGAGGAATTGTCACCGACGTTAGAGAATTTTGTTATTTTAACGTGGCTGAGATTGATTAACCCTGCGTTACCTAAACTTGTTAAACAACGATATGGAACTGAACTTCGGTCTCGTACTTTGGCGTCCTTAAAGCCTGAGATCTCCCAGGCGCTGGACTCACTCCTTGATGAAATCCATTCTGCTGAAGACACAAAAGTCATGCGTACAGGAGCCTCATTTGCCACTCAGAAGTCCTCTTTTCGGAGGGGTACACCGACCTACAGTAAGTCGTCTGCGAGGTTCCCGGGACGCTCCTCTCAAAAGGCGAAAGAATGCCCCCTCTGTAAACAAGCTGGCCGCGCCTCTCACAGCCACTTTTTAAGCGAATGTGGGTTCCTTCCTGAACAGGACCGTTTGTACCTTCTGAAAGCTCGTCAGATTGTTTCAATTCTGGATGACGACAGCGTTGAGTTAGACCTTTCGTCAAGTACTGTTGACCCGCCGCGCCATCAGAATCTGGTTGAGCAGTGTGATCCATTTACGTCTGATGCATCCAGGAGGGTCCTCGTACGTCAGTCCCCGTACATTGACACGTTTTTCGGCCATCATCAGGCTAGAGTCATCATTGACAGCGGCGCCACAGGTAACATGATCAGGCTCTCCGCTGTACAGAGGCTCGGTGCAGGGATTTGGCACAGTTCACAGTCAGCACACCAAGCGGATGGTTCCTCTCCTTTGAAAGTCCTGGGGGAAACTCGCCTGAGCCTCACCCGTGGGAGTCATTCGTTTCAATTTGAAGGTCTTGTTGTGGAGAATCTGGACGTTGATGTCTTGGCTGGTACTCCCTTCATGGAAGCGAATGACATAACCATTCGTCCTGCCAAACGCCAGGTCATCCTTGGGGATGGTACCATCTTCACCTACGGATCTGTCAACCATCCTCCGACTCACAATGCTGTCCGCCGTGCACAAGTGCTGCGTGCACCCTCTTCTTCTACCACTGTCTGGCCTGGCGACTTTATAGAAATAGTTCTCCCGGAAGATTCCTTACCTGATGCTGAGTACGCTCTAGAGCCTCGATTTGACGCCACTAACGCCCGTTCGGCCAAAGTCGTCGACATGTGGCCGCCTCCCTGTCTCATCACAAGCGTCGCTGGTAGAGTGCGTATTCCTAACCTCTCAGATAGGCCTTATGTCCTGAAACGAAATGAACACTTTTGCCAGGTCAACCCTGTCTTCTGTCCGTCTACTCAAGATCAGTCTTCCAGCCCAGTTGACAACCTTCCGTACCACAAGGTGTGTTCAGTCCCAGTTTCAGAGTCAAAGTACTCCCAGGGCGTGGCATTAGACCCCGACAACCTCCTCCCTCCAGACATCACAACCAAGTTCCGTAACCTTTTGGTCCAGTACGACTCCATCTTTGATCCAGTAATTACTGGCTACAATGGCGCCTTTGGTCCCCTTCAGGCAAAAGTAAATATGGGCCCGGTAGAGCCTCCTCAGCGTAAAGGTCGCCTCCCCCTTACGGTCGCGATAAACTTGTCGAGCTCCAGCAGAAGTTCGATGAATTGGAAAATCTTGGCGTGTTCCGTCGCCCCGAAGACATTGATGTTGCTGTCGAGTATCTTAACCCGTCGTTCCTGTCGTCGGGTGGCTTTCGTCTCGTCACTGACTTCGCAGACGTAGGTCGTTATAGCAAACCCCAGCCTTCCCTGCTCCCGGACGTGGATTCTACCCTACGCTGCATAGCCCAGTGGAGACACATCATCGTCTCAGACCTAACCAGAGCCTTCTATCAGATCCCTCTCGTCCATGAGTCCATGAAGTACTGCGGAGTCGCTACCCCATTCCGGGGCGTACGCGTCTATGCCCGGTCGGCCATGGGTATACCTGGCTCGGAAACCGCACTTGAAGAGCTCATGTGTCGCGTCTTGGGTGACCTCCTCCAGGCTGGTATCGTAGCTAAGATAGCAGATGATCTGTATTGTGGGGGCAACAGCCCAGACGAGTTGCTCCGAAATTGGTCTTCTGTTCTCCAAGCTCTCCATAAAGCTAGCCTGCGCCTTTCGGCGTCGAAGACCATCATCAACCCCAAAACTACTTCCATCTTAGGTTGGACTTGGTCCCAAGGCACTCTTCGCGCCAGCCCTCATCGCGTCTCAACACTGTCCTCCTACAGTCCTCCCAATAAAGTTGGCGGCATGAGTCCTTTATCGGTGCGGTCAAGGTCCTTGCTCGTGTTGTTCCACATTGTTCTGTTCTATTGGCCCCCCTTGACGAGGCTGTAGCCGGGAAACAGTCCCAGGATGACATTGTCTGGTCCGAACATCTTACTGAAGCCTTCAAGTCTGCTCAAGCTGCCGTGGCGTCTAGCCAAACAATTACTCTCCCGAAGCCAGATGACCAGTTATGGATCGTGACCGACGCCGCTGTCAAGAGACCCGGCATCGCCGCCACTCTCTACATCTCGCGGGGTGACAAGCTAGCCCTCGCTGGTTTCTTTAGTGCAGAGTTGCGTAGTCACCAATTTCCTGGTTACCGTGCGAAGTTGAAGCACTTGCGATTGGTGTTGCAACAAAACACTTTAGCCCCTACTTAATACAATCTAAACACAAGGCCTGCGTGCTCACCGACAGTAAGCCTTGTGTCCAGGCCTTCGAGAAAATGTGCAGGGGAGAGTTTTCTGCTAGCCCGCGAGTGTCGACTTATTTGTCAACTGTCAGCCGCTTCCAAGCCAACGTGAGGCATGTTGCCGGTGCTGCGATCCTACCTTCTGACTTTGCAAGCCGCAATGCACCGGACTGCTTTGATCCTTCTTGTCAGGTGTGCAAATTCATCACCCAAGCTGAGGAATCTGTCGTGCGACACCTATCTGCCCAGGACGTCCTATCTGGTCAGAAGAACCTCCCTTTCACAAGTCGAAAAACTTGGTTGTCTATCCAATCTGAGTGCGCGGACTTACGTCGAACGCATGCCCACCTAATACAAGGGACTCGTCCTTCCAAGAAGCTTACTAACATTAAGGACGTGAAAAGGTACTTGTCTGTCGCCTCTATCTCCAGTGATGGCCTCTTAGTCGTGAAAAAGACTGAGCCTTTGGCTCCTTCGCGTGCTTGTATCGTAGTGCCCAGACAGGTCTTAGATGGTTTACTAACCGCCCTACACCTCAGGTTGTCTCATCCATCTTGTCTCCAGCTTAAGAAAGTTGTCAGCCGCTACTTTTACGCCCTTGACCTAGACAAGGCCATAGAGCGCGTTCCTCTTGGTTGTCATCCTTGCGCTGCACTTCGCCACGTCCCCCACGCTGTTATAGAACAGTCAACTTCTGACCCTCCAGCAGCAGTGGGTGTCTCCTTCGCAGCCGATATCCTGAAGCAGTCTCGCCAACTTATTTTGGTGCTCCTAGAGTGCGTTACCTCCTATACTTCGACCCTCCTCGTGGTATACGAGAAGCATGGGACCTTACGCGATGGGTTAATCCAATTATGCGTCGGCCTGCGACCCCTTGATGGGCCCAATGCTGTCATTCGGTGTGATCCAGCGCCCGCCTTCAGAGCTCTCGTGAATGACCAAGTCCTATTGCAACACAAGATTAGCCTTGAGATAAGTCGCGTGAAGAATCAGAACAAGAACCCTGTCGCTGAAAAAGCAATCCAAGAGTTGGAACACGAACTCCAGCGGTTGCAACCGGAAGGTGGCCCTGTCTCTCCTAGGACTCTGTCCGTAGCCACTGCCCACCTGAACTCAAGAATCCGCTGCCACGGCCTATCCTCTAGAGAAATGTGGACTCAGAGAGATCAGTTTACCAACTCTCAGATTCCCCTAACAGATCAGGCGCTAATACGCGAGCAGCATCTACAAAGACTGGTAAACCATCCCCACAGTGAAACGTCGAAAGCCCCGCGTAGTGACTTGCGCAGCTCTCCTTCAATAACTGTTGGTGACTTAGTTTACCTCTACTGTGATCGTAATAAGTCCCAAAGTCGTGACCGATACCTCGTTGTCTTAGTGGACGGTGAGTGGTGCAATGTTCGCAAGTTTGTTGGCTCACAGCTACGAAACGTTTCGTACCGTGTGAAGAAGAATGAGTGCTATAAGGTCGCTCCCATCCGAGTATACACGCCCTGGCGCCCCAGTGAAGAAGAGTCCAGCGACTGCGACCTTGACATCGGTGTCGACCAGAGCCCTCCTATTGATGATCGAGGACTTCCTAACGACGAGGAACCTTCCCCAGAAAGCCCCCCGTTACCTCCGCCTGCCCCAAGGATCCCTATCGAGTTATCGTCCCCACCTTCCGCTCTTGTCCCGGCAGAAGATGTCCCGAGATACGGTGAGGATAGCCGACCCGGTTCGCCCGATGACGTCGAGGTTATACCTGCCCCCTCTCCAAGTGTTAGCCCTGCAGTGAACAAACGTCCAACTCGGCAACGGCGTCTCCCGCAACGTCTTCAGGACTATGTAGTAGAGTTGAAGTAGCCCGGTCGATCCTAATCCTTTAGCCGTAGCCGGACAATTCTAGACATTTAGCTGTCTCTCAGCATTTGTTTAGTTTTTTTTCCCTCTTATCTGGTCCAAGACTTTAAGACTGCTCTTCATACAGTACATTTCTCGTACATAACCTGTGTGTGTATTTCATACCGACTTATCGCCTAGTGTCTCTTTGTTTGCATGCTTATTTGTTTAAGAAGGAAAAAAGAAGCCACGCCAGTAGGCTGGTTGTCCAGCGGCACTCCGCTGTAGTCGGTCGGTCAGCGGCGTTCATTGTTGTATAAAAGCCCGCGCGATCAGTCTTCATTCGTCCGCCATCTTGGTTGTATCTAGTTCTCGTTACGGGGAGATTTCGCTTGCATTAAAGATAAAGCTTACAGTTCGTCGGGGCCTAGTGTGTGTCCATTTAGACTACTGGCGTTGGTCAAACGTAAACATCCCTCTCTGATCTTACCGGATGGTTCCACAGTTAAATTAAATCAACAATCCATTTATCAGACACTTTTCCATGAGCCTTTCCCCGCACACGATGCAATGGAGGATGTTAGAGCTTTAAGAAGAATAGTCTTCGACTCCCGTTTGAACATTTCAGAGTACATGTTGACAGAGAACATGTCAACAACACAGTACGCAGAAAACGACATGAAATACCTTGATCGTCGCTACGAACTCCTGCAGACGTTCCGAGGAACGCTTTATCATCCAACAAACGCGGAATTCCCCATCAAGCAACAGATTGCTGAAAAAATAGCCTTTCATATCGAGATCTTAAGAATGTTTTCGAGAAGTTCGGAGCAAAAGGGCTTGTCGGCGTATTGTCTCTGCCTCCATCTTCAGCAACTAGCAAGGTTCCACGAGTGACAAAAACAACCCGTATACTAGCCAAGATCGTTGAGCACTTCAAAGCAGTGGAGGAAACCACAAGTTAAAACGCATTTCCATAAGTATTACAACACTTATTAGGTATACTTTTCGCCGTCGTGGGGAAAAATGAGCTTCTACATCTCGACTAATTTTCAACTAGCACGTGCGAAGGAAGCGAAACGTGAGCATGCGCAGTACCGTAACTTGAAGAATTTCTATTTTGATGACGTCACGAAAATACAGGGGTCTTTGGGTGATCTGAAACGCATATTAAGCGCGTTCCAGACGGTGAATTTTTTTGAAAATTGGCACATGGATAGGATTTTTCTTTTTCTCGCTGTTAAGCAAAAATCATCAAATTTTATACATACATTAATGTAATATGCGTAAAAAACGAAAATTGCGAATTCCTCTGAAAATTATGTACAGATTTTCTAGTAGCTTTGTCAGTTGAAACTCCTTGTGTGTTAACTGTGTTTCCCCCAAAACAAAGAAAATTCACCGTGTAGAAACCTAGAAACACCGTCTAGAAGTCATGCAGGTTAAAAAAACAAGCCAAGCATTTCTATCAGTAGTTGCCATAGCAACAACCTTTAGGTTCTGAAAGTGTCTTCCATACGTAGCCTAAGGCTGTAGGTTTTTTATTATTGACCTTCTACCGAGTGCTATGTTGTAAACATTTGCCAAGGGAGAAATTACTTATGCATATTTAATATCCAAAGCTTTGTGAAATACTATATAGAGCCAGCTTAAAGTCTTATTTTAATCGCCATGTGCTTGGCCCGACAAGAGATTACATGATGCATGGGACGCGCATGCCCATATATGATGTGTCACGCTGGACATACCGTGACGGGAAAGGCAGGTATTTACCTAAGATTATTACATTAATCGTATATTGTCTTAACTACAGCAGCGGGAATCGCCCAGCTGCATTGTGAATATCTCTTATTATTATTGCTATTAGTCAATTTAGATTGACTATTTAAACCTTAAAAATGACAATGATATTTTTTGTTGTTTCTCCTGTACTTAGACTCACAGAATTGGATCATTTTTTGTTTCATTTAATTATAAGGTGTGTGGTGACTTTCTTGCTGGTGATGCACTACATTCAAGATCTCGATATTCTGCCCTCAGTGAAACTGCCATATTTGGGCGGGCCTGTCGTCATGAGTTTCCCAAAAAATTTGTCAATATGAAACATGGTGAAAGGTAACATTTGTTTATGTTGTACTCCTTTACTGAATTGTCACTGTCAGAATTGCTTTGATTAATTTATTGATAATTTCTTTATTTCCTACCTTCCTTCCTTCCTTTCTTTCTTTCTGTCTTTAATTCTTTCTCTTTCTCTCTCTCTTGTTATGTAATTTTTGTTAAAGGATATAACAACAACAACAACAACAACATCCTCTTTATTACCCTTTTTTCATTAATTAATACAGAAATATATAAAATATTGCTTAAAATTAGGGTTCTGACAACCCGAAATAACCACTAGGTTAAAAATGCCGGGTTGCCAGTTTACAAATTGGTTAGTCAATGCTTTAATTTTGTGTCTAATTTTTAATTCTATGTTTTAATTTTGTTTCTAATAGGCTTGCATACCCAGTTTGGATGTTGCAGAATCTGCTTGAGGAAATTGGTGATCAGTCCACAGATGTATGCATGCTTTATGATATTGCTTGTCACCTGGAAACTCATTTACAGGTTCTGTTATCATTTTTTCATTTACTATTTCCATGAAAGGTCATGTAGATCTTATAACAAAGTCTTTTAAGTACCAGTTAAGCAATGAAGTTTTTAATTTTGCTTTGATGCAATATTACCACTGTAGGCCCAAGTACAGCATCACATCCTACAGTCTGTCAAGTTTGCCATTCCCATTTTCCATAGCTATGGACACAAAGCAAAATGCCAGGTTTGCTTAAATTATTCAGTTGACATCTGCTTATGTGTGTACATGTGTGTTTTTGTTTGTTTGCCACACTATATATCATGTTTTCTGTCAGAAAATTTGTCACAAAATTTCTTGGTGATTATTATTGAAATGTCCACTTATTTGAAACTAACTGTATGTCAAAAAAGTAGTATTTTAAAAAAGATGAACATGTATGGACACCCTGTGTTATGGGGTCAATGTTTGTGTTACTGGGATTGAACAGCATTTGTACTGTGTATTTAGTTCTGTTTTGATGAATTGTACTGATTTTCTAGATCAAATACAGTCCCAGGAGAGTTCCTGGCTTTGGTCTCACAGATGGTGAAGTCATGTAGAGGCTTTGGTCTTTTTTACAGAGATTTGGAAAAATGACCAAGGAAATGAGGCCAAACCACTGGGTGGATGTTCTATCTGATGCTCTTTTCTTTTATGCCAAAAAAAGATCAGCAAGTTTAGGTTAGCTGAATGAACTTTTCATTCGTGCAATGTCAGTAGCAGCTTAATTAAGAAATTGTTGTTTAGGAAGGATTTCTCTGCATTGATCCCGTGAACTTCTTTTTTGCAAAAATATATGCCTCTTTGTTGTATGCTTTACAAGCAAATTTTCCCCCCTCTAGTCTTCTCCTTTTCCTTTTGAAACCCTTGGATGGCATGAAAATGCTGAAATTCTCATTTAAAGAATAGTTGTTTAAGAGCCATCAGCTTTAACTAATATTTTATTTTTAAGGGAATTTTATTTTCATTCCATTTGTTTCCCCCAGGGAAACTTTTGTGTGTTCGCATGAAGAAAGCACATTTGGTAATTAAAGATGCAGAGGAAGAATTGTCAAAATTGCAGGGTAGCCATACAGGTCAGATTGTTTTGCTTCCTCCTGATAATGTTGACTGCTGAATTCATCTGTGCCTGTTGCAGTTGGAGTCATGTACCTAACAGATTTATTTCAGTCTTTTGAGAATTATGTCACTTTTCCTTTCAGAAACGGGCGATTTTTTTTCTGTATTCCATTTCCTTTCCTTTCGCAATGTCCATGCAAATTAGACATGTTTATATTATAACTACAGTATGTTCACAAGAAAATATCAACACAGTTTTATAAGCTGTCCAAAAGGTTTGAATTGCTTTACACTGGTACTAATATTATAAAATATTCACTTTGCAGAACCGGTTCGAAGGGAAGATGTTGCTGAATGGGCAAAGCAGGAAGCAGAATGGACAGGAGGATTACATAACCCAGTTGAAGAACCCTGTTGGAGACATGGCTATGTAATCTACCGTAAAATGTTCTATGAAATCCGCTCAAAATGGGAGCAAGCATCTGACCCTGATAAACTTCAGCAACTTTATGGACAGTTGACCAAGTATGTATTTTTGGGGAGATTTAGCCTATAATTTTTAATGCTTGTTTGCTTGCTTTTAGTGGTAAATGCATTTTTTTGGCTATATTTTGGTATGTAACATTGTTGCTGCATCATTTAATCAAAAGTGCTTTGTTAGGGTTAGGCCTCTTTAGAGTGTTTGATAGAGAAAAAGCCTATCATGCCACATACATTACGTGACTTTTTACCCTCGGGCACAGATTCTTTTTCAAATCTCCTCTATTCCTTTGTCAAAATCATTTTATACCATGTAGCACAATTTTCAGCATCATTGGATGAAAATAAATGTGTGTATAAAATATTTTGTTGGATTTTATTAGATTAGAAGGAGTTTTGTCAGATTTGGAGCACAGAAATGGCATTACTCAGCGTTGGACTACTGCTTGTGAAGAATATCGGATGGCTCGAGATGCTGCCTATGACCGAAGCAAAAGGGTTGCTTTAGTGAAACTGCATACAAAGGTTGTAGAACGGTGGTTCTTGTTGTGCTTGTAGGCGAAATATGCTGGCAAGTATTTTACCCAAATTTATGTATTTAAAAAGCTGGAGCGATTTGAGAGTCATGAAAACTGGTATCCGGTGTGATTGTTTGTGTGCAAGGAGATACGTGAAGTAAGAGCGGACCTGCCTCTTTTGCTAATCTCGGGAAGTTCCTGTGAAACGTATGTTAAACTCACAAACTTTAATTATCAACATTTATTTTCAGGGCCGTAATGAAAACCGCCGTTGGCGAGGGAGTTCCCTGGTTAAAAATTGTTGTTACTATTATTGTTATTATTGTTATCATTATTATCATTATTATTATTATTATTATTATTATTATTGTTATTGTTATTGTTATTGTTATTGTTATTGTTATTATTATTATTATTATTATTAAAGTCTTTAACTTTTAATTGTGCTACTCTGTTTACTTTCCTTCTCTTAGATGGTCATGCTCTTGCCAAACGGCTCTCCAAACAAATTTCGCAAGCAACGAAGGCCATGGTAACTTCCCTCAATGAATTCAACAGACTTGAGTGCAGCAGTGATTGGCCACTGCCTCGCTCGTTCGAGGTCGATGAAGTGAAAAATCCGGAAACAGAAGTCTGGCCACGTAGCGAGTTCATGGGCTCAACATCACCAGTCCCCATTTCCGTAAAAAAAAAAAGCAATTGACCTTTACAACTTGGTTGATCGTGCTAAAGAGGAAGTCATTTTACTTCAAAGTGACATGAAAAACGTTATTGCCCACTTTACCGGAGAGCACGCGGTTTTTTCTTCATCACAGGCGAAGTCTTCCAGTATGTCCACTGAGGCTGAAGGGAGAGATGTTTATATAAAAATGAAATTACTATCCCTAGAATCGCAACTTCTAGAGTTGAAAAATTTGTTCCTCTCGCACATTCACGAGATTGCTCTGCCAAGCTTTTTGTTTTGAGCCGACAGACATCCCTTTAAAGAACAACTTTGAAACGGAAGAGGATGAACGAACTTTTCTTAGCCTTCCGGAAAGTGCTGATGGACAAGTCAGTGACAGTGACAGTGATGATGACACGGAATATGAAACTGAAGTCACTGATGATGCTGATAGTGGTTTCAACAGTTTGACCTAATTAATACAATTTGCAATGTTTGGATTTCTTGTACGAGGAATTTATCATGTTACAAATCTTGCGTTAAATTTATGATTCCACGATCACTGTACAATTAAAGTGCATTAATTTTGTCCACCCTCCAACGAAGTCTTTTTTTATTGTGAAATGAACTATGCCGTTTCAGACGGTTGAGTGACATGGGAACGAATTAGTCAGAAATTAATATTCTGACGACACGTCGGAGAGATTGGCGCAGCATGATGGGTTAACCGGGAGTATTTAAGGGCTCATTAACCGATTTACGCGCGCGCTCGCGCGCGTTATTAAGGAGGTGAAATTTCACTTTCGGTTACTTACGTCAGCCTGAGCGCGGAAAATAAAAACAACTCAATAACTTGCAAATTCGCTTACATTTTGGATGTTTTTCTTTGTTTTTCACAAAATGCAAAGTAAAAAAAGTACAAGCAAAGACAAAATAAGAGAAAGACAGAAAAACAAGAGCAATAGAAAGAGAAATACTAACTCCGTGTGTCTTTGTTTGATCTTACCAAAGTGCACTAGTAATGTAAATAGCGCACGCGCTGATAGAGTAACTTCCAGTATATTTCGGGCGCACTTCCGGTTTCTTTAAATGTTAAAGGAAACGCGGTTTTTCATTAAATCCAGCCTTTTTTGACGGATTTCGATTAAAGCCAACGGTGGAAACATAGCTATGTATTCCTTTTTCGAAATCATGCTATTTTCAGAAAATTAAGAATTTTTTAATATTTTGAAATTCTCTAAAAAATCTGACCTTTCAGAAATGAAACAAAATCTATGCATAACGATATGAGGATTTAAATTAAAATATTAAAGCAATGACAAAAAAATCCCGATAAAGTAATTTGCCTGGGAACCTTGGCGTTTTTCCAGTATTAGTCACATGACCAGGGGCGTGGCCTGATGACGCCATCACTAGTGTTGCTGATCATGAAAAACTTAAAACACATAAAATAACTCTGAACTAACTAAAAATGATGAGGTTATACGAGAATAAATTTTTCTTAGCAACGGCTCGAAAAGATCGGTTAATGGACCCTTGAGGTCTCCGAGGGAAAACTAAGTCATTCTAGGTCGCTTAGTGCCTAGGTTAACCTTGTTAGTGAATTTTTTTTTTTTTTTTAGAATTTTCAACTTCGATTGAACTTCTCTAGCTGTATTGTGTTGTTAGCCTTTTATTGTATTTCGTTTTAACGGACTTTTGTGAAGTTTTGTCGCTTGATTAATTGTACCCTTTCCTCGGGGTATTGTGCTGCTGCATTAGACGAGGAATACGTTTCCACATTTTTTTTGCCAAATCTCCAGGGTGGGTTTTTTAGTGGTTGTTCGTATCTGGCGTAGTGTATACGTTACTCTTGCTGTATATACGTGAGGACGCTCTATCGCTATCAGGACTTTCGTGCATCAGAAGACTGACTGACTTGTCCGAAATAAACTTTTCACATTGAATGTCTCGTGTGAGTGTAGTCAGAATGAAACATTTTGGTGCTTTGGCAGCTGCTCACAGTTGCTTTTATTCCTTTCAAATACCATGCTTGCCAAATGGTGGTGACGTGTTATCGTCATTTTTTTTTGGAATTCGAGTAAGGAAGTGAAGGTGCTTATTTGTCTTTATCTTTATCTTTATCTTTTTTTCATTTAACATTATGTCAACCGGTTTTGTTCACTTTCCTGTTGGAACTTATAACGGAGATGTGAAAAGCTAAAATATTCGAAAAACAAATGTAGCTCGTAGATATCCTCTAGATGGGGGACATTAACCATTGACAACTTTTGCTCTCTTTCCTCACCTCCCTCTCTTTCTTTTCTTTCCTATGTTTGTTATCACCTTGGAGAGTACACAGTGTTTCCCTTCCCGCCGCCTCAAGCCCCACCCCTTCCACACACATCCCCCGAATAGTGGTAATTGCAAGATTGTTTATCGGGCCGGGTGTTCGTTTCTAAATTTGCGATTTTGAACGGGCAATCTATGACCGATTTCTTTGACATTTTAGAGTCTAATAGAAGAATACTTGAGAAACAAAACGGTCTAATCTTCATAGCAATCACACAATCGATTTAGCGTTTATCCTCGAACTAGCGCCCGCGGCGCTTATTTAGAAATTTAGGAGAAGATGGAAGGCGCTTATTCGAGGGGAGTGGGGGGTGGGGGCTTATTTAATTTTTCCCAAATCGTAGTCAGATATGATCAGGGTTTTTTTCGTAATATATTTATATGTCAGTCCCTCAGAAGTCTCTCAGAAGGGTCTTGTCTCTCTTAGAGAACTACGTAATATAACCCCTTTGGTCGGTTTAAGCATGCTACACGCACAAGGTTGGCTGGGCTTTAGCCAATGAATCATCAGATCTTCATTACCGTCCGGTGCGACGGTCAATTTGCAGTGCTTGAATGAGTCAACGATCACTTGCTGTGGTGATTGGGCACGACCAACACGACCAAAACTATACATTCTATGTTGTCTCAGTACTCTTCCATAAAACAAGGGGAGTAGAGGGGGCGCTTGTTCGAAGGGAGGCGCTTTTTTAAATTTTGGCCGATGGGAAGGGCGCTTATTCTAAGGGGGCGCTAATTTAAGAGGGGGAGGAGGAGGTCCTAGTTCGAGGATTTGCGGTATCTATGTAGAAAAAGTTTTCCAAAGCCTTATATTTCAAGAAAATGCAATTAATTTATTTGTTGAACACTGCAAAGAAGCTGGTAAAAAGTGACAGTTTACTCAAAGCTAGTTCAACAAGAATCCGAATCGTAGAGTTCCGAAATCAGCGACTTTTTAACTTCGCTCTCAAGAAAATTCTACCTTCACGTCTGAGTTAAATGTCCTGTAAACGTCGAACTCATGACGCAACATTTTCAACTCTCGCAACATTTTCAGGTTGCGAGATCATTAGTATTTTTGAACTAGAAATTATTTCTCGAATCCGTCCCAGCGGTCGATGACCCAATCTCAAACTTTCAGGGTTTTAAAAACTGACTAAAACCAAGAATAATGACAATCTGTCAGGCAGGCATTTTACCATAATGGGAAAATGTCGAATTTTGACTTCCTTTAAGGTAACAGAAACGCGGACCTCCTTGAATTTAAGGTCTCTGTCAGAAAATAAATTCTGAATTTTTCATTGTAGATTATATGGTCATTTTTCGCGTTATTTGAGACTGCATTAGTCGACCGCCAATCTTATTTATTCTCCCTCATTAGTGTTCGCCCTGTTCGAGCGCGTGACACAATTTGCAAATTGATTATAAGAAGGCTAACAAAGAAATGAAAGAATAAGATGGAAAAAGGAAACAAAAAGCGAATAGATACGGTTCGCAAAAAAAGGATAGCCCAAATTTCTAGTTGTAATTACTACATATCCAGCACAAAGACATCGATTTCTGATCCCAATTTCACGCCTGCACTTCCAAATGACTAGAAAAACGGGATTGACTTTGGGAGTTTTTTGTAATTACCTATATACCCCGCACCAAGACATCGATGACCCCGATTTTCGTTTTCATACGTTATTTTCCAAATCTCCAGAAAAAGCGGAGTTGACTTCGCGAGTTTCTCAGTTGTGATTAGCTACATATACCGCACTAAGACATCGATTTCTGACCCCAGTTTCGCGCATACACTTCCAAATGACTAGAAAAACGGAGTTGACTTAGCGAGTTTCTTGTAATTACCTACATACCCCGCACCAAGACATTGATTTCTGACCCCGATTTTCGTTTTCATATATTATTTTCCAAATCACCAAACGAAGCGGAGTTCCCTTTGCGAGTTTATTAGTTGTAATTACCTACGGATCCCGCACTGAGACATCGATGTCTGACCCAAATTTCACGCATGCACTTCCAAATAACTAGAAAAACGAGATTGACTTTGCGAGTTTCTTGCAATCACCTATATACCCCGCACCAAGACATCGATTTCTGATTTCGAAAGATGGACATGTAGTCAAAATGCCCCGTTTCTTTGTAGTTAAAATTCAGGGGTTTAAGGGTTGAATAATTGAGTGCAATCACCGTGAAAAAAAGTATCGACCTTCGGGATGGGGAGCGGTGGCAGGGGGGGGGGGGTTCAGACATAATTGTACGTAGCGAAAAGGGACAGTCTGAAGAAAAGGAAGCTTGGTATGCTTAGTTTTGCATTAGCCTCCCTCCTCACCGTCTGAATAATGACCGGTCTCCAAAGTATTGTAATGTACCTGTGAAATCCTAAAAATATACAGAATGCTAAAAATTTCCATGTATCAAGCCATAACACTCAGACCGTCAAATCATTCTCCCTCCTTTAAATGCACAAGGCGTTGCGAGGCAGTCGCATTTCCGCTTACAAAACCGTCAACGGGAACGAGAAGTTAAGTTTCTGTGTGTTTATGGTGATATCTACAGGCAATATTGCTATGCTTATTATTTAAAACCAAGAAAAATTTCCCGCGATCCTTTCTGATAAAAAGGTTAAATACTGCGTGGTGCTCGTTGTGATTCCAATGCCCATAATTAGAATTCAACTGACTAGCCTAACCGGCCTAACAACGCAACTTGTTCTGATCCGTCGAAATGTTAGAAATTGGTCATGGTCAGATCGACAAACCACCTTCTTTACATAGCCAATGTGATCCGCCCGGAATAGGCTCACTACCCTCCGGGGGAAGGCACTCCCTCTAAACAGGGTATATAACTTTGTATTTAGCTTCTCGGACAATTGAACAGGGTGTGTTTCTGCACCGGAAGCCTTGATACCAACAATTTTTTTTTTAATACAATTCTGTGATGTCAGTTGTAAATAAAAACAGTTTCTGTACGTTAACTGAAAAGTAAATCCGGGTCACGAATAAAAGTCTCTTTTCTTAAACAGGATATCGAAATGAACGGATACTTTGTTAAACAGTGTCAGGATTTGAGGGCCTCGGCTAACTTGACCCCACCAAACTTTCCTTAAGTGTCCCTCTCCCTCCGAGCCAGCGTATATGTACAGATAGGTTGGACCACTATAGTTGTTCAGATCAGTTAGGGTTATTGAGGTGTTTTTCAGTTAGTGCAAACTCAGACACGAGAAAAACTGAAAACATCAATTGCGTCGGTCTGCATAGTTATTAAAGCCCATGGAGGCACATGAAAGGGCGCATTACAGGATCTCCTGCTTCGTACCCAGATTATACCAGGGGGTATATGCTCTACACCGTTATTCTTCGTGGAAGTAAGTCTAAGAAAATAAATTTCAGAGTTCTGTGTTGGGGTATGGCTACCTTTATTTGCAAAATCGTTTGCAAGTCAAAATAACAAGAAAACGTGTACCGTTTAAAGTTACATTTTCATCTCTTTAATGTTAAATCATAACAGACAGCAAAGTGCAATGGAGTAACAAACATTTCGTGACATTATTCCGAATCAGTCTCCTCGCTTCGATTGTTGTCTTGTCCTGCATCTGCTGCCTTTCGATTTACTGCAAATAACTTCTCCGCGGTTTGTCTTGAGCAACCTTCTTTAATCGTAACCATATAAATCAATGCCTATGGTAATCAAGAATAATAACAAAGAAAAATAGTGAAACTGAAATATGGTGTTCAAAAAAATTACCGACGTTTGCCTTATTTAATATATCACAAACCAGTAAACATTTCACAAAGGTACATCACAGAATAGGTAGAGGGTAACTACAGGAAATCTCTAATAACGAAAACAGCTATAGGTAGGTGAGACACTAGGCTGGTAAGGCGAGTAGGAGAGCAGGTATTGAAAAGTTGAGAGATGGGTGGTACAGAGAGGTGACTAGATAAGCAGCATCTGGTAAAAAAAGGAAGGACTAACTTACCTCAGGAACTAAGACGGACATGAGGTAGCTCATCATCCTGGTGTTGGTTGGCTTAAAGTCTGACCAAATGCTCGGCAAAAATGACTTTATTTCATTAGCAAATCTTCTGATCTGTCCGAGGAAAAAGAATTACAACACTTTTTAAGAAGTGCTTGAATTACAATCACAACTGTAATCATAATCATTAACACGATAATAAGCGAAACACTCCACGAATGAATAAATTAACTGATAACGAAAAAAGACAGCTACTATCAACAATTTAGCACATACCTTTGACCCGGTGAAATAACTGGTACAGTCACAACTGTGTATCAGAACTTCATGTTCCTTTCTGGCGTTAAAAAGGGCATGCCTAGCGCTGGCGGTGTTCCCGTAAAGGATATTCTTAAGGTGGTCCTGTGAATAGATTTTAATATTATACAATTTTTAGAACCCCTTAAAAGCCACAACCGAGATAGAAAATAACTGATGCACAACTATTTCATGCATTCAATGAATCATAACTATTGACGATTTGGAAGGAATCAAGGCTTCTTTTTGTTTCTATTTGAAAAAGACAGGGGAAGTCTGCTAATATCACCCTAATTGGATTGTGGGTACTACCTTCAAACCTGCGAGTTCCGGAGATTGAAAAAGTGACATTCCGGATGGATAATTCCTGATTGACGAGAAAAAGAAATACAAGTTGGTTACGAAAGCAGAGCTATCATCTGACAACTCGCAAAAGATGTGAAACGTTCAGTGGGCGATAAGAAAAAAGTAACACACACTCACGACGGGTTAAGTTCTTTCGTCTTGCAACCGCAAAAGTACGGTCCATCCGGAACTCTCTCTATTCCGACACATTCAAAATGAAACCATTTAAAGCAGTCCTCGCAGTAAACCCAATTTTGTTGGTTTTCAGCCCGTTCACCTCCCCTCTTTTTCCTTTCAGGAACCTGCTGGCAAAGAGCCGCTTCACAGTTTTCATCTTCTGTATCATATTTACCCTTCTCCAACCTCTGCGTCGCTTTCCTCTTTCTAGTGGAACGTCTGGTATTGGTAGTGGCTATGGTGGATACGATGGTGGTGTTATCCGATAGTGTGATGCTTGATGATGGTGTGGTGTTTGATGGTGTGGTGCTTGAAGGTGTGGTGCTCGGTGGTGCGGTACTTTGTAGTGTGTTGCCTGATGGTGCGGTGCCTGGTGCTGCGGTGACTAGCAGTGTGGTGCTTGGAAGTGTTGTGCTTGATGGTGTAGTGCTTGGTAGTATGGCACTTACAGATGTGGTGCTCGGAGGTGTGGTGCCTGGTAGTGTGATGCCTGGTGGTGTGGTGCTTGGAAGTGTGGTGCTTGATGGTGTGGTGCTTGGTAGTATGGCACTTACAGATGTGGTGCTTAGAGATGTGGTGCCTGGCAGTGTGATGCCTGGTGGTGTGGTGCTTGGAAGTGTGCTGCTTGATGATGTGGTGCTCAGTGGTGTGGTGCTTGGAAGTGTGCTGCTTGATGGTGTGGTGGTCGGTGGTGTGGTGCTTGGCTGTGCGGTGCTAGCTGCTGGAGTACTAGTGTTGTTTTCCTGTAGTGTATTGTTGATGATGGCTGGTGATGTGGTGGAGGATTGTAGTGTGTTTGCAGCTATATTGATGGGGTTAGCTGATGTTGTCTGTTGGATGGTTGACCGTTGGTGGTTATGATTGTGGTATCGGCGCTTATTGGAGGTGTCACAGTGTTGTGCGTTAACGGTATTGTGGAACTAATCGTCTGTGGTGGTATGGGCGTGTTTGGAGCGGTAAGTTTGAAGATAATGTCGTTTTTAGCCGCAATTATTTTCTTCAAATTACCCACTCCATAACCCGATGGATGTTTTAAGGGCAGTGAGCCCATGTTTTCCACCAAAAGAGAAATTTTATTGCACTTAATGTCCTTATATGGGACTCTCATGCCACTCTTTCCGCATGCTTCACCTGGAAAATACAAGCGGACTTTTAACCTTACATCCTTGCCGCGGACAAAGGCTGCCAGGCAAGATTAAAAACCCCATTAACACTATCGTGATTTTGCTTTTTCGGTCTCAATTAGAGTTAACTGGCGCTTAAACATCCCTAAAAATATGTAATTATTTACCATATGTACGGTTGAATTGTAATAAATAAATAAACAAAATAAATAAACAATTAAACGATAAACAAAAAGAATGAATGAATTAATGAGCGAAAGAACGAATAAACGAATGAAGGAAAGAAAGAAAGAGAGTAGGAAAGAAAAAAAAGAAACACCAACTTTCCATCCATAAATTTAAACAAATCTAACGCTACAATTTTCTCATAATGTAAACGACTACGTGCCGATAACTTTTCCACGAAAAATATACGGTAACGTTTGTTTAACGTAAAACATTCTTCATCAAGTACAGCTCACCGTTGTACTTGATATTTATACTTGGGTTTGGTAACGATGGAACACATACCGAGCAGAGAGCTTTAAGGAAAAGTAACTTACTGTATTTCCTGTTGAAGAGGTCAATTACTTGGCGACGCAAGTCAGTCTTCCTTTTCCGATCCGGAGGACGTCGTTATCCTTTCTCCTCCGGATGCTCCTGACAAAACCGAAATAACAGGTAACAAAATTATGACTGTTAAACATTGCGACATTTCGTAGATTGATCAGAGATCTCAAATCACGTTGAAATGAACTGAACTGAACTGACCTTCGCCATTGACAAACGAGTAAAACTTCGGAGCCAGCGGGAAATTCTCTACGAATTGTATTGCCCTTGGATGGCCAAGAACGTCCATACTTCCGTTGCCAGTGTCGCAAATAAAAAGACACTTAACACCTAAATCCTTTAGGTTTTGACACTGAAAAATACAAAGACAAGGAACAGAAGAAATTTTAACAAGTTTATTGGTGAATTTACGAAACATTTTAAAATTGCTCTACCTCCCGTTTAACTTTCTTGAGTGTCCTATTTATTTGCTCCTTATCAGAAACAACTTCATCTGAGAGTGCTCTGCTATTGAAATCCTCCTTTTCGTCCTTTGGAAGCTCACGCCACCTCTCAGCAAGAAAAGAATTCCTCTCTTCAAAGGTCATGTCTTTTATTTGTTCTGTAAAAAATCGTTCAAAGAAAAATTACAATTTTGTTCAAAAATCGCAAACCTCTTCTCAATAACGAATTCTCGCTACCAAACACGCCGTTTTTAACATCGTCGACTCGGGGCACGACAAAGTTGCTATTCATGTTTTATTATAAGTGACCAAGATTCCAGCATAAGAACGTAAGAAAACGAACCCACCGTCTACTCTAGCGATCTCTTTGCAGAAAAGGTTAAAACCGTTCAAGTATGACTTGTTTTGTCTGAAAAAGAAAAAAAAATATATGTATGTAAAATGTTTACCAAACGAAAATAAATAAATTCGTATGTAGATGTACGGATAACTGCATATCAACAACAATGGGAATGGGATCGCTCAAGGGTGGCTGGAGGTTTAAGTTTAAAAATATATTAAGAGACCGGTAAGGAGCAAGTTGCACCCTTTGTGCTATAGAAAATTTTAGGTGTTCACCTGACACGTTTAGGCATGGTACAATAGAGAAATTGCAAGACTCAGAAACTTCGTTAGATGTGATATGGAGAGGAAGACAATAGCACTTTGATTGCAAAATCTTTGTTCGGTTATTAGCTATGTTACGCAAAAAAGGTCAATGGGATTTCAATCATCACTTAGAAAAATGTCACGCAGTCAATACAGCAAAGTTGAACCAAGCTCTTATGCATGCTAAACTAGCATCGAAATAATAGCCCAAACATGGGATCTCATAGCACATGACAGGAGTCCAAAATTATTACTGCACTTGTCGCTTTTGTCTGAACTGCGTGGCATTAAAATAATCAAATAGTTAGCTGCTTTATTTCAGTCATGTTCAGTCAGGGCTACCCGCCATTAAATCGTCCGGCCGTAGGATCCTACAGCCTCTACATGACGCAATCAGGAGCGCAATGTCATTCGTTTCATGGCTTGTTGTCCCCAATGTACGGTACAACAATCCTTATTGAGGTTTTTTATAGCAGAAGTTTAAATTAAATACCAGTGGCCTTGATTTGGGACGGCTGTACTAACCCTTAGAGTTCCCTCACCCGGCCATACCCATACTATATATAGTACACAGCCAGAAGTCCAATTTCATTCCCTTCACAGCTTTCAATCTCCGATCGGCGACACTCACAGTTTTTCATCGGTTATTTCCATTGAAGCAACTCAGATGAAAGGAGAAATTTCCCTATTTGAGGCGACTTCAGAAGTTTACTTTTCACCGAGGACTACCCATCATTAAATCGCCCGGCCCTTGGATCCTACAGATACTACACGACGCGGCCATGAGCGCAATTTCATTCCTTTCATGGCTTGTCGTGCCCAATGCACGGTATAACAAGCCCTATTTACTTTTATTTCTATAACAGAAGCTTAAATTAAAAGCCA
Organism: Orbicella faveolata; assembly: GCF_042242905.1. Taxonomy (NCBI): domain Eukaryota; kingdom Metazoa; phylum Cnidaria; class Anthozoa; order Scleractinia; family Merulinidae; genus Orbicella; species Orbicella faveolata. Next base: position 12,106,921 of record NW_028301552.1, read on the forward strand.
ATAATGGTCTTGATTTGAGACGGCTGTAGAATGGGACTTCAACAGTTAAAATTACCCGGCAGGAACTCACCCGATCGTAACCATACTATAGTACACAGCCCAGCTTTCTATCTCCGATTATCGACGTTAGCGAATATTTTTTATTCAAGAAGAGTGGATGAAACGAAAAATGGCCTTACCTGAGGCGGCCTTAGAATTTATTTTTCACTGAGGACTACCCATCATTAAATCGCCCGGCCGTAGGATCCTATAGTACGGCACCGGAGGAGCCCAAAATCATTCCATTTGCGGAATTTTATCGGCAAACAGCGACATAAAACATTGTTTTCCGTATTTCGCGCTTTTGTCTGAACTGCGTGGGACTAAAAAATCAAATGGTTAGCTGCTTTTTTCAGATCATGTTCAGTTAGGGCTACCCGGCATTAAATCGCCCGGCCGTAGGATCCTACAGACTCTACATGACGCGGCCAGGAGCGCAATTTAATTCGTTTTCTGACTTGTTGTCCCCAATGTTAGGTTTAACAATCCTTAATGACGTTTTTCTTTGCAGCAGAAACTTAAATAAATGACAATGGTCTTGATTTGATACGGCTATAAATTGTGAAATAAATCACCCTCGGAGTTCCTGTACTATAGTACACAGCCAGGAGTCCAATTTCATTCCTTTCATAGTTTTCTATCTCCGATCGGCGGCGCTCACAGTTTTTTATCGGATATTTCCATCGTTCTGTCGAAGTAACTTAGATGAAAGGAGAAATTCCCTTATTTGAGGCGACTTCAGAAGTTTACTTTTCAGCAAGGGATACCCATCATTAAATCGCCCGGCCGTAGGATCCTATAGTACATGACACCAGAGGAGCAAAAAATCATTCCATTTGCGGCATTTTTATCGGCAGGCAGCGACATGAAACGTTGTGACTGTATTTTGCACTTTTGTCTGAAATGTGTGGCATTAAAAAATCAAATGGTAAGCGGCTATATGTCAGATTAAGTTCAGTTAGGGCTGCCCGCCATTAAATCGCCCGGCCGTAGGATCCTACAGCCTCTACATGACGCGACCAGGAGCGCAATTTAATTCCTTTTAAGGTTTGGTGTCCCCAATGTACGGTACAACAATCCTTATTGAAGTTTTTTTATAGCAGAAGCTTAAATTAAACGACAGTGGCCTTGATTTGGGACGGCTGTAAATTGTGAAATAACCCTTAGAGTTCCCTCACCCGACCATACCCATACTATAGTACACAGCCAGGAGTCCAATTTCATTTCCTTCACAGCTTTCAATCTCCGATCGGTGACACTCACAGTTTTTCATCGGTTATTTCCATTGAAGCAACTTAGATGAAAGGAGAAATTTCCCTATTTGAGGCGACTTCAGAAGTTTACTTTTCACCGAGGACTACCCATCATTAAATCGCCCAGCCCTAGGATCGTACAGACGCTACACGACGCGGCCACGAGCGCAATTTCATTCCTTCCGTGACTTGTCGTGCCCAATGCACGGTATAACAAGCCCTATTTACTTTTATTTTTATAACAGAAGCTTAAATTAAAAGCCAACAGTGGTCTTGATTTTAGACGGCTGTAGAATCGGACTTCAACAGTTAGAATTACCCGGCAGAAACTCACCCGATCGTAACCATACTATAGTACACAGCCCAGCTTTCTATCTCCGATTATCGGCGTTAGCGAATATTTTTCATTCAAGAAGAGTAAATGAAATCAGCAATGGCCTTTTTTGAGACGACTTTTGAATTTGAATTTTTCGCTGAGAGTTACCCATCATTAAATCGCCCGGCCGTAGCATCCTATAGTACGACACCGGAGGAGCCCCAAATCATTCCATTTGCGGAATTTTATCGGCAAACAGTGACATAAAACATTACTGCTGTATTTCGCGCTTTTGTCTGAACTGCGTGGGAGTAAAAAATCAAATGGTACGTTGTTAGAGTTCAGATCATGTTCAGTCATGGCTACCCAGCTTTTAATCACCCGGCCGTAGGACCCTACAGACTCTACACGACGTGGTCAGGAGTGCAATGTCACTCGATTCATGGTTTGTAGTCCCCAGTTTACAGTATAACAATCCTTAATGAAGCTAAATTGAATTAAATGACAATGGTCTTGATTTTAGACGGCTGTAAATTGTGACATGACCCTTAAAGCTCCCTCACCCGGCCATACCCATACTATAGTACACAGCCAGGAGTTCAATTTCATTCCCTTCGTAGCTTTCAATCTCCGATCTGCGGAGCTAACAGTTTTTCATCGGTTATTTCCGTTGAAGTAGCTTAGATGAAAGGAGAAATTTCCTTATCAGAGGCGACTTCGGAAGTTTACTTTTCACCGAGAGCTACCCATAATTTTAAACGCTCGGATGTAAGATCCTACAGACTCTGTGAGTCCACTCGCCAGTCGTTTTATAGCTTGTTGTCATCAATTCACGGTATAAACAGTCATTTTTCCAGCTTTTGTTATTTTTCATAGCAGAAGCTTGAATAAAACGACAAATGGTTTTGATATGAGGGGTTTGTAAAATGCGACTTCACCCTTAGGGTCAGCCGGCATAAAATCGCCCGGTTGTAGTATCCTACCGTACTAGGCTCGTACTATAGTACGTACTATGACGGGTGACGCCCGCGTAATTTGGTGCACTTTCAGCGGGCATCACCCACAGGAGTCATGTGAACCGGGTGCACCAAAATTTCCCCTGGTGGTCTGCCTGTGGTAGCAGCCGAAGGTGGTCAGCGGATATGCTGAAAAATTCAAAATGGCGGAGCCGAGTGATTATTCAAGCTCGAGTGAAGATGATGAATATTCAGATCCTTTAGAAGTAGCAGCTAGTGCTGGAGCTAGATTAAGTACTCCAGAAAAAGCCAGTATCTCTCGGAAAAGAAAAGTGCAGACTAATCCAGCCGAAAAGAAGAGAAATGTGCGTGGATCACTCGATCCAAATGTGTCCGCGTGGGATAGAGTGAACGAGTTTAAAGACCAGTGCCTAACTACAGTGTCGGGAAATCTAAGATGTGACGCCTGCAGAGAAACTCTTTCCAAAAAAAAGAGTTCTGTCAAGAAACACGTATCATCCATAAAGCGCATCAAAGCGCTGGAGAATATTAAGAAAAGCAAGAAGAAAGATCAAAATATCAAGGATCTTCTTGCAAAAACAAGCGGAGGAGCAAAAGGATCCACATTACCTGAAGACATGAGGCTCTATCGATATGAGCTTGTGGAAGCTCTACTGAAGGCAGGTGTTCCCCTTTTAAAAGTCGACAGTTTGCGACCATTTCTTGAAAAATATGGTCATCGCTTGACATCTCGGAACCATCTAGCAGAATTCATTCCCATGATTCGTCAGAAGGAGATAGACTTTGTGAAATCCGAAATAGCTGCCAACAGTGCTTTTTCTGTGATCTTTGATGGCAGCACCAGACTTGGAGAAGCGTTGGCAAATATCGTTCGCTTCATTGACAAAGATTGGAATATACAGCAGAAGGTTCTCAAATTAGAAATTTTAGCCAAGAGCATGAATGCGGAAGAGCTTGCTCAAAGGCTGATTCAGTGCCTGGCTGTGGAGTATGGAATGCAACCAAACCATCTTCTAGTAGCAATGAGAGATGGTGCATCAGTAAATGAAGCTGGATTGCGTCAAGTCATGTTTTTCTTCCCCAATATTCTTAATGCCATCTGTTTCTCACACACAATCGATAATGTTGGGAAACACTTTGAATTTAGTGTCCTAGACACATTTTCTAGGTGTTGGAACACCATGTTTTCTCTCAGTCCAGCTGCTCGGCTGTTGTGGAAGACAAGAACTGGCACAGCAATGCGACTTCATTCCAAAACCAGATGGTGGAGCAAATAGGAAGTTCTCAATCAGGTCATGGAGTTTTTTGGGGATGTTGAGCCCTTTCTAAGAGAAAATGATAACCTGTCTCCTGTTTGCCGTGCAAGCCTGTTGGAGATTTTTGATGATCCAGCTACTGCTAGAGACTAAGACATTGAGCTTGCTGCTATGATTGATGCGGGCAAGCACTTTGTTCAAGCAACTTATTATCTTGAGGGGGATGGTCCCTTAGTATTTACTTGCTATGAGCGTTTGTCCTCATTAGCACATGCAATAGCCATTGAATCTTATCCAAACACTGAGGCCAAAGCTCGCCAACATGCAGGTAGAAATATGGCATTGTACAACCAGTTAGTTGCTCAAGCAAAAGAATGTATCAATCCAGGCTTCCGCTTTTACCAACAGAAATTCAGTGTGCAATTCCATAATATTGTCCGTGCATTTAAGGCTGCATGCTTATGCTGCCCAATACAGGTGCAAGCACTACATCCAACTGCTGCATCAGTCCAGGAACTAAAGCAATTTAGTTTCATTACTGATGCAGAAGTTGTACAGCTTGTGGAAGAGCTGCCAAACTATCTGGCCATTGCTGATGGTGCAGCCATTGAAACAGAGGAAGGCAAAGTACAGTGGTGGGCTACACATGCCGATGCTCTCCCAAATTGGTCTGCTGCAGTCAAAAAGATCTTGTTGGTGCAGCCTAGTTCAGCATCAGCTGAACGAGTGTTTAGCCTGCTGCAAAATGCATTTAGCAAGCAGCAAGAGGCAGCATTAGAGGAAACAGTGGAAACATCGGTCATGTTACGTTACAATGACAATAAGCGCACATGAAATCTTGAATTATATGTCTGTAGAGGACTAGCTGGTGGTGCAAAACATTGACCAACAGGGACAGTGCTCTGTACTACATCCGCAAAGAAGTAAATATTGAAAGACAATGGTTTTATACCACATACAGTCATACACTCGTGTATGTCAGAGAAACTTTATATATTTAATAAGCATATTAGCAAAGTTTGTTTTGTTCGAATACAATCACGTGGTTATCGTAATAGAAAGCCAATACAGAGAATCAGATTTTTATGATTTGGGTTGAGAGAGACTCAGTCTTACAATATTGATGAGTCAGTATGATATAATAATTATTATTATGTATATAATGTCTATGCAAAGTTAAATCTATTCATTAAATCTTTATTTAAGTTGTTAATCAATCTCTTACACTAAATAACTGAAAGCAACTTTTGAGCAACTTTTGGATTTTGGGGCAACTTTTGAGCAACTTATTAGAGTTTTGGAGCAACTTTTGAGCAACTTTTTGAGAAAATTGGAGCAACTTGTGGACAGCCCTAAGCTTCGACCTTGTAACATACCGCTGAACAGTGCTCACCTCTTCCAGATTAAAGATATCTTCATTACAACAGTTCACTCTCATTTACACATTACATGTACATGTATCTTTTGAAACATTATCGTCGTGTAACAACTGTTGTGAATAGAGACCAATAGAGTAATTTACTTTACGCATAGGGGTTGTGTATTTCGCATTCCTGGCTAGTTAAGTAAATACAGATTATCACAAACAAACGAAAGAATACATTAAAACTCGGAAAAACATAGAAAGTGTCTATTTACATCGTTTATTGCGTTCGACGACGTGGAACGCAAACCTAATTTTGACCTGTGGCTTTTCAGAGTTGGTCTTCCTGTGCACGGTTCTAGGCCGAAAAAAACCACATTCCTGTAAGGACACCAAAATGGCCACCCCGCTTGATTTTTGTAGGAGCATGTCACGGCCAGTAAACTGGTACCGTTTAATGTTAAGACATGTGATAAGACATGTGGCGAACATGTGAGTATGTGAGAAGGCCATGTGAGCTCGTCTTTCCGATGGATCTTTTTTTGACTTCTTTCCATTCAGTCGCCATACACCTCGCTATTATGTGCTCTCAGCGTTAGATTTTGGCGAATTTAAACGCTTCGACGGCAGCATTTATCGCAATCTCAGGGAATTGTCCTTGTTTATTAACACGACTTGGCTTTGGGATGATAACCGTGGGAATAGCTACATTTTGATTGCCGTTTGTTGATTAGTTCCAGTCGCGACAGATAGCTCAGTCTTGATCCGGTCGAAATTTTATTGTTTGGAATCGGTGGAAAAGTACTCTGAAGGCAAGATCCACAAGACTACTTTATTCATCAGGGGAAATACTCGAATTAGTCGCGAAACGAGCACGCGACTGCAAATGCTAGCTTAGAATAATGTACGTAATTTAAATATTCTGTGAAACTTGAGAGACTACAGAAACTGGCAGCGTCACGCAACGTATCAACAAATCATGACCTCTTCATTAGCGTGGACTTTGACACTATGCATATCTGACTGTAAAACCTCGGTTGCTGCTGAAAAATGTTGATTTTTAGCAATAGACAAAGGTTGAAAGTCAGCTAGTGAAATCATTTATTTACGATATGTAACTATATATTAAAGTGAGAGCGTCGAACGCACTCTCATAATCTCTGATTACTAATAGTTAAACATATGATAGACTCACAAGCAGATACAATTCTGCAAATTTTTTACATTAACGACAAACAAAGCATTTCTTAAAGTCAGTCGGTTGTTCCCAGGAGTCCTCGGCTCAGTTTCGTCTGGAAGGAGAGCATTCTCGTCCCCATAGCCCTTTCCGCTCCACTCAGCCGGCAGGGCCTTGGCACGAGAATCGCCCTGCCGGCTAAGAAGAGCGAAAAGGGCTATGGGGACGAGAATGGAAGGAGAGAGGTCCAGAGACTGGGCTGACCCTCAGTACACTAGTTCCTATTTTTAGCCCCAGACCTTTTTTCCCCGCTAGTTCAACTGTGCCTGCTTGCCTTAAACCGTCAAAACCGGGAAAAATTTTCAACGATTCTGTAAACACTGAAACTTGTGTAATTTTGCCAACTAAATCTCAACTCGGAATTCATAGTGTAATGACTGAAGAAAGGAAAAAATATCAGAAAATTCCATTATAGTGGAGATTATTAAAAAAACATAACTACTTTTGGACCTCCAGGTGGTAAGAAATTTTGATAGCGAAGCAATTCGTATCTTACTTAAAAGCCACTTGGTCTCGAATTACATGTCACATACAAGATCTGTCAGTGTTCATTCAAAAAACCTAAATCAGCTAGAAATCGGATAAATATGGAAAGAAATTCATTCTCCCTGTTGTGTTGGACTTTTAAGTCCAACACAACACCTCAGCTAGACATGCTGCCCAGCATCACCAATATCATTGTTATAGACATTCAACAGTCACTGTTGTGTTGGATTTAAGCGCATCAGCTAGACCTGCTGCACCAGCATCACCAATGTCATTGCCAGACAAGTTCAACACTGTCAGTGTTGTGTTGGATTTAAGCGCCTCAGCTAGACGCTCTGCACCAGCATCACCAATGTCATTGTTAGACAATTTCAACACTCTCAGAGTTGTGTTGGATTTAAGCGCCTCAGCTAGACGTGCTGCACCAGCATCACCAGTGTCATTGGTAGACAAGTTCAACACTCTCAGAGTTGTGTTGGATTTAAGCGCCTCAGCTAGACGTGCTGCACCAGCATCACCAATGTCATTGTTAGACAATTTCAACACTCTCAGAGTTGTGTTGGATTTAAGCGCCTCAGCTAGACCTGCTGCACCAGCATCACCAATGTCATTGGAAGACAATTTCAACACTGTCAGTGTTGTGTTGGATTTAAGCGCCTCAGCTAGACGCTCTGCACCAGCATCACCAATGTGATTGTTAGACAATTTCAACACTCTCAGAGTTGTGTTGGATTTAAGCGCCTCAGCTAGACGTGCTGCACCAGCATCACCAGTGTCATTGGTAGACAATTTCAACACTCTCAGAGTTGTGTTGGATTTAAGCGCCTCAGCTAGACGCTCTGCACCAGCATCACCAATGTCATTGGTAGACAATTTCAACACTCTCAGAGTTGTGTTGGATTTAAGCACCTCAGCTAGACCTCCTGCACCAGCATCACCAATGTCATTGTTAGACAATTTCAACACTCTCAGAGTTGTGTTGGATTTAAGCGCCTCAGCTAGACCTGCTGCACCAGCATTACCAGTGTAATTGTTAGACAATTTCAACACTCTCAGAGTTGTGTTGGATTTAAGCACCTCAGCTAGACCTGCTGCGCCAGCATCACCAATTTCATTGTAACCCAAATCCAACTCTGTCAGTGTTGTGTTGGATTTAAGTGCCTCAGCTAGACCTGCTGTACCAGCATCACCAATGCTATCGTCATCCAAATCCAACGCTGTCACTGTTGTGTTGGATTTTAGCACATCAGCTAGAACAACAACGTTTGCAGTATTAATTTTGCCATCACGACATCGCAGCTTTTGAAGTTCAAGTGATGAGCCAAGCTCACGGGCCAAATCCGCTTGAAAACTGCTGTTGTCTTGTTTACATTCTACAACGCAGTCCAGTAGAATAGTGAACCGATCATCGGTATCATCGCCATCGCTATCATCGCCATCGCTATCATCGCCATCGCTATCATCGCCATCGCTATCATCGCCATCGCTATCATCGCCATCGCTATCATCGCCATCGCTATCATCGCCATCGCTATCATCGCCATCGCTATCATCGCCATCATCGGTATCAGCGGTATCATCACCATCATCGCTATCATCGCCTTCATCGCGAACAATGACACAACTGCTATCATAGCTATATTCTTGAACTTCGTGGTTCACCTCCCTCATGATACATTTCGTTAGGGCTACTGCTTTTTTCTTGCATCTCGCTGCTAACAGACCACATGTGTATGAAAGCACCTCTTTCAGCTCACGAGCAAATCGTTCTTCAGCAACTATTTTGGCGGGAATGATCTCTTTTTCGATAAGCTGATAATAAAGATAGAGGGCTGCAAACCATTCTTGAAAACTCTTATGTAGAAAGCTGTAATGCCGGCCTGATCTTAGTTTACTGCCTCCGGTCTGAAGTGACAAAAATCCGAATCCAGGTAAGTCGTCTGCATGATTTTGAAGCTCACTTTCGTCGAAGTCCAATTTGCCTTCAAGTAAACCATTCAATGCTATTCGGCCAAGATGTTTCAGTTGAGGGTTATACTCTTCGATGAGATCCGCGTTCACTTCTGGCAGTCCTGTCTTTCTTCTATATCTTCTAAGGATACATTGTATTATTTCCACGCACAGTTGCGTCCTACGTTCTGGGAAAACACCTCGATGCTCTTCACAAACAAGGCAAAGGAGTGCAGCATTCAGAGGGTTGGCGGCCATGTCTTTCAGATTTTTATCGCTTTCCAGCTTGGACAAGACCTTTTGAGCCAAATTCTCCGATGTATCGAAGTACTTTAAGATAAATTTCCTTGCATCTTCTTCGGTAAAACCTTCAATTTCCAGCAGGGTGTCACTGTGTATTCGGACCTTAATTCCAGCCTCGTGCCTTGCAGTCGCAACCAAGTGACACTTTGGAAGCACTCTGCCCTGAATGATTTCTGTAAACACTGGCAATTTACTAGTGGAAACCTCATCCAATCCATCGAGTACTAGCAAAACATCAGACTGATTCTGGCGGATGAATGTGAAGAATCTATCTCTTACGTCTTCTCCAACTTCTCGAGGCAGAAGTTGATCATCAATGGCCTTCCACAGGTCAGACTGCATACCACGACACTTCAGCAACAGGACTGTTTCAAACCTTGGGAAACAATCTTGTTGTTGCTTTCCTGTAGCCCAGTCATATACCAGCTTTTTGCAGTAAGTCGTTTTCCCCATACCAGGCTTTCCTTCAATTAACACTGTTCTTGGTTGTGAACATTCTTCATGTGGTTTGAAGATCTCAGACATGTTCACAATGTTGTCTGTCGCTTTTCCTCTCGTTTTTTTCCTGCTGACCACTTTAAGTTTGGTAAAAATATCATCAAGATGAAAGTGAAACTCTTCACACCAGGGAAACGGTGCAAGCCATCCCTCGCGGAGTTTGTAGAGTTGGCGAATTCCGTCAATTAGCTCAGCTGGATCAAAAACATCTAGAAGTAATTAAATGAAAGCTACTTAGGTAAATTGTCAATCTAAAGTAAGAAATATGCAAACAATCGACAACACACAGATTTTTTGAAAAAGAAAACGGGTTGGAATTTTGAAACACGACAGTGACTTTGTAATACTTCTGTGTCTCGCTTCCTCTGTCAATTTTGATTTCAAAGTTTTATTTATTTCCTATTTATTTACAATGGTCATAGTGTGATAGTAGTGATAGCGATGACCAGAAGCCTATCATTTTGTGGCCGTGTCAGCTTAGAACACTTTTGATAGTATTTACTACAGCAGGGCATTTAGCTTGTTCTTTCCATCTCATTTGCAATCCAGGGAATACCTATTAATACACCAGCGCGCGGAAGAGGATTTCAACCGGACCTGTCCCACAATATCTATCTGTATTTAACTAGACTGTTAACAGCCTCTGATTTTTTCATCGCACGTAATCGAAGGAAAAAGTGAGCACGTGCGCAATGTACGAGGGGGTTGGGCGGAGAAGCGAGCGAAGGGAACAGAGAACATTTATCTCGCTCCCCATCTCGTTTTGTGCTGGTGTCCAGTTCTCTCGCGATTCTACCCGTGTGTTCAACGATCGAATTAAAAAACGAGAAAATAGAGGGTTGCGAAAAATCTACATTAAGCCTTTGTGCAACTCTCTCCAATTTTCTAATTTAGGACAGGAGGTAGCCAGGCTAATTACATCTTCCAGAAAATATCAGTAGACCTTACCTTCCATCCTAGGTTTCTTTTTTACAGGGGGAAGTCGGTTCATTAAAGCATCCAAATCTACCTTCATGTTCTCCACGACAACTTTCAACTCCACGACTTTGTCCCTGGTGTTTTCTATGAATAAATATTTAGTTTTGATTAAGCGAAATCCAGACAGTCTTTACATGACCGCTATTGGTTGTGGTCACATCAAGGCTCTTTACTAAAGCAAGGACAGAGATAACTTCTTTTTAAATTTAAACATATCGAAATATATGTTTGCCCTAAGAATAAAAAGGACTCATCTACGGGCTTCACCAGCTATTTGTATAATCAGTGGAATTATTCTCGCATTTTGATTAGTTCTTACGAAAGATCAATTGGAAGAACAACGAACACATGACGTCATCAACATTTCTTTGTTTCCTTATCATATAAAGCGAGTAAATTCCATGTTCCCGTGCGTCTGTTAGGCCCGGTTTATACGTCGCATTTCTGCCGTGTCGAATTCAATTCAATTAAGTGCGGCAGAAAGGCGACTGTCGATTCATACGTCGCACTTATGTCGCACTTAATTCAGCGTGAATACTGACTGGTATGTCGGCCAGTGGAAAAGGTTTTAAACGTAGAGTATTCAATATGGCGGACGAAGATACTGAGCGACGAAGGATTTTAATTTTGCGAAAAATTGTCCGCTAATGGAACGAGAAGGAGAAGGCTGACAATGCAGCATGTGCTGCAATATTTTCAGGTTGCATTGGGTCGAGAATGGATTCTTTTTCTTTGGCGAGACCAAATTTACGCATGCTCAATACATTAACATAATGTATGCATTAGATTCGACACGGCAGAAATTCAACGTTTGAATCGGTGTCGCATTTCTGTCGCATAATGCGACAAGACCAGTCGAACGTGCAGCAGAAATGCGGCAGCCGATTCAGACGTCGAATTTCTGTCGAATTTAATTTGTTGATTTGAATTCGACACGGCAGAAATGCGAGGTATGAACCGGGCCTATTAGCCATAACGACATAAGGAAAAAATCAGTTTTCTCCTTATGTTGTTGTGTTCATGCTGTTATGTTTTGATAGTATCATTATGTTAGGATGTTCTTATGTCGTTATGTCGCAAGCAAGAACCTAATAGGCTTAAGTGGTATTAAAAGTACACACAGGCATAAGTAGAAAGAGCTCCTTTTAGATCTGAAACAATCATTTCACTTCTCTTCTGCGGAAATACTTTTCTCGTACGACAAGTCACTCTTTCGAACGGTGTGCTAAGATTTCCTCGTAAAGGTAAAGTCTGGATACGAGCCAAGTATCCCATCAGGTCGGAGCTTATCCCGGTTTCTGTAGCATGAAGCGACTAGGAGTTTTTCAACTCCTCCCTGGATGGGGTGCTAGTCCATTGCAGGGTTACACCCAGCATTAAGTTGGCCGGTACCCATTTATACACCTGGGTGGAGAGAGGCACTGCAAGAGTAAAGTGCCTTGCCAAGAACACAACGCAACGTCCCCGGGCAGGGCTGGAACTCAGACCGCTCGATCCGAAGACGGCCACCGCGCCTCCCACTAGATTACCTCTTAAAACAACTAATTAAATCTCTACCTTCATTCAACTTTTCGCTGATGGTTCGTATTTCCCTTTTCATCCTCCGGAAATCATCTCTCTCTGTGGATAAAGCGTGGTACATAAGTTTGTGTTGACTGTCGAAGTACATTTAAGTCAATCCAGAGAAACAAGAAAGTTATGTTTACACAATCTAGTACAGCAGGTTCTTGTCATCATTTCACGAAACCTGTAAACAGAGCAAGTAGAGAGTCCGCCAAAACTAGACCTGGCGGAGTGAGTGCATGACGGACAGAAAATGGACTTTACAACATTTTGGAGTATACAAGTTTATTCCTAAGCCTATGACAGGTGCATGGTTAATAAATCCATTTAACTACCACAATTTTCACAAGAAATGCAGTTTTTTAACCGTTAAATCTGTTTTTTGGCTGCCATAACGCTAAATGGGTCTTAATGGTGCTGCAAAAGCGATTCTATTAGGTATCAAGGACCTCATATATGGTCGAAACTAGATAGTAAATTGAAAGGCTCCTCGAATATTGAATCTTATGAAAAGAACATTAGGAAAAAAGACCTAACGTCACTCTTAAACAACAACAATAGCTGCTGCAACCTTTGCAATTCTTAAAGACTACCTCTTATATACCCATTGTTTTATTGTACAATTTATACATGCTACATATTTTAATTGTATATACATTTTATTATTATTCCTTATTTGTAAATAATTTTTATTTTTTCTGTTGTGTCCCCAATTAGTTGTGAAAACTAAATACATTGACACATTAATAAAGCTGTTACTTACTTACTTACTTCTAGCTAGAAGGTAGATTTTCCTGAAGATTAGGTACAAAAATGTACAATATCTTTATTTGGCGCATGTGTATAAGCCAAACTTTGGAAAATTTGCTCCGTCGGAATGCAATCGATATCCAAAACGGACAGTTGTGCGAATTGATCTATCCTAACTCTGTTATCTGCTTATCAAGAATATCTGGTGACATTTAAATTGATTACGTTACAAGTGGTACAAAGAGCACGACCCTATCTAGACGCATATGTGCGCTAGGTAGTTAAAAAATCATAATTCGTGTTTCTATATTAAACAATTAGATTATGAGCTCAAGATTCCTATTTAAACAATAGAGTGTTTCTGTCGAGGAACTATTGGCTGATAGTTGGTTGCCCCGCAGAAATTTGATGTTCTTAAAACAAATATGCGAGTTTTAAGAACATCAAATTTCCAAGGGGCAACCATCAGACCGATAGTTCCGAGACATAAACACTCCATTGTCTTAATTGTTCATTATTAAATTTTCTTCCACGCGCCAGTTCAAAAATCATACGGAATTATTTTCAACTTTTTGAGACGAAAGCCGTGAAAGCCAAATGTAAAATTCCAAAAGGAAAACAGACAAAAACGTACTTAATACAATTTCAATTGTTTATTTTTTTATAAGTTCGCTTGTTTACAGAAAACTTTTTCACGGACGAGTACTATCCATCCAGGTATTTTCCTCGGACGGGCACTATGGGCTGATGGTGTCTCTCTGCGGATGAACACTATCGCGTGACGTGATCAGTTTAAACCAATAAGAATCGGAGAAAATTTAGTCGCGAACTATCACGCGATAGACATCGTTTTAATATAATTCTACTATTCGTTCAAAACTAGGAGCCATAATCGGGGACGGAGACCGGAAGTCTTATGATCCGCGCGCACCTATGATATGGGAATGATATGGGAAAATTTTTCTATTTTTAAAATTGCCCCACCATGACGACATATATCCGCGCGGATCCACGCACATGTCGGGGGTTCTCGCGTGGATGTTGTCACGTTCTGTGATCAAATGGTGAGAGCTGCGAGATTCCTTGCAGACTTTTCACAGCGATGGCAGGGAATAAGGCAATGAATAAGATCCAGGGTTCTTATATATAGGTTTTATATAGGTTTATGCTCTGGAAAAGGTGAGTTTTTCAGGGTCGAAAACGACTTCAATTTCGCGCTGTGAATGAATAATATCTGCTCGCGCTAGTTAAACGCGTAAGCTTTTGCGTTTGTTCTGTAAAGAAAAATTATGAAAGAATACTCTTTACTCTGGTATCGAGCTAATTTGAGAGTTTCTCAAACAATGCTTAATCATAACCAGAACCTGTTTTTGATAGTTTCTTATTGTTTCTGTTTGTTTGGCGAGTTTGCAAAAGTTTTTGAGTAGCTCATTTGCATAGTGCAGCGCGTGCACTTTCAAGTCCGACAAATCTTGACAAAGATTTCTTTCGTTGTCTTTTGTGTTGAGATGCTGCAATAATTTTTACCAACGTCAAAAGGCTACTAACATCATGTGTGTTTCTTTAACACGGTGAAATTTTACACTGCGAAAATAAAATAGACAAGGAGTTTTGATAACTCAGCCAACAAAATCGAAATCGTTGTTCATCGTAACTTTGCTGATTTCTGCTGTATTCACATATTTTCAGCTAGGCTTTTAATATGTTCTCAAACATTAATCAACCTTAAACATATTTAAAAACTAGAGATATTATCTGAGTTCGATGTAAGTTTTCACACGAAAGTGCGGGAGTGCAATTTGTCATGTTTTACCGACCGAACAAAACACGCATCGGCGGGCGCTCTTATTTATCGACAACAGACAATTTGTTGGATTTTTACACGAAGAAAACTGAGCAGTATCTACAGATATAAACTTATTGTCACTTATTGGGCCTTGATAAAACATCAAGCGTTGCCTACTATTCAGGCGAAACTCAAACTTGCAATTATTTTTTTTACTTTTCGGTCGCGATCGACTGGCGAAATCCTCGCAAGCGTGTGGCAAGAGGAGGGAAACTTTGAAGTCCTGAAACGCTACTAGATCCAAGTATATCCAACTAGTTTTTTGTTGTGTTATGGAAAAGCTGTTAACGTTCAACATGTGTGAAACTTCAGTAGAGTGGAGTAATGTGGAGCTCTTGTAAAAGATGCTGCGGAAAACAACTTGGTCAGTGATATAAAGCGGCACATAACTAAATATTGACACTGTCTTACTTCACTCAAACTGGAGCAGCTTACGACGAAAACACTGAAGCAAAATTCCAACAGACATGAAGGTATTGAGTTGTGGGCCAAAAGTACCAAAACATTTTGAGAATTTCGGACGCCATTTCCCCGCGCTACATCCGCAAAAATCCTCGCAGCGTGTACGCGCGTGTACCGCACATGATGGCGCAATTTGTTCTAAAAATAGAAAAATTGTCCCATACCATGGAGACAGCCCAATACTAGAAATAGGGCGCGCTTACGGTCTCCGTCCCCGATTATGGCTCCTGTTCAAAATTTTATCTAAATCATTTTCACAGACACTTCGAAAACGCAAAGAAACGGCCGTCATTTAAATAACAAGCGCACACTGGTCACTATATCTACTTAAGGACGGTGCCTACTTTTGTTAGCGCGCACACGTTCTGCAAATCACGCAAGTCATGGCTTAGCTCCACGCGCGCGCTGGGGCTGACATTGACGCAATCAACTACGCTATCACGTACACGACTAAAATGAAAGCAAAATTTTTCTACTGTGACCAAATCAAGTTTAATGAACCTGTACTCAAACCAGGAACACCAGAATGACAGCATATCGCTAACCACAAACTGTTTACGTCTTCCAGCTGAAAATCTAGCTATTATTTGTCGAAAATTATACTGAAATCCAACTGTAAACATGTACCTGCAGATGGCGTAGTGCGCGCGCAAAATAAGTACAAGATACGCAAATGTCTCACTTAATGGGGAGGTGACAGGAAAAAATGTAACGGGCACCGTAAAAGTTTTCAAAAAAGATCAATAACTTTAAAAAACGCGTGGTTACCCCTACATTTTATGTTATGAAATGGAAGTGACAAGCTATTCAACACGAGATTAGTTTCTGGTTGTGAGCAAAAGGTATTTAGACTGTCTTTTAGCTGAGCCAGAGGAAGGCTGTCAGACACTTAAAAGCACTTTTGCAAGGATTTTGTTATTAAAAACACATCAGAAATGTTTTTTTTTGTCACCATTTGCAATGTAGTTTAAAGATCTTTTAAATGTGTTTGCTTTTCTGTATGTAAAGGCGAATTCTATGGAAATTTGTGAAGAAATATCCTTTCCTTCTTTTTTCAGGAAAATGCTGATGTCAGCATTTTTGTTGAGATTCAAGGCTAATTATCTCGAAAAAATGCGTGGCTACCCCCATTTTTCTCTGTGGATTCCAATAGCCCTTGCAAAGATCTACTTTTTCCGCGTGGTCCTTACCTGGCGCAAAAACCTTTGTATTTAGTAGGCACCGTCCTTAACAATTAGATTATGAGCTCAAGATTTCTATGAGGTGATAGTTGATGAGACCGAAGGCCGAATCAACTATCGCCTCATAGAAATCTCGAGCGAATTCTAGTAGAATTCTAACTGAAAGTAACGCAAATAACGGTTTCCAATTATTTTTCTACGCATTATTGAACTTTACCCCTAAACAAAGTCGCACGTATTGAACTGTCATTGGCAAATTTGCAGTTGTTTATGCGCGCACCCGCTTTTTCAAAATTTTCAAGTTTTTAAAGTCAAGAAACCGTTAATGCACTTCTTTTAGTCTTCTCAGGAATTTAATTAGCCGTTTACATCTAAACTTTCTTCCAAAACTTCGGAAAAACTATAAAAACATCGCATTTCGTGGACGACCGACAGCCACTGTACTCTAATGGCTGATAGTATACGAGTAGCTCAGCCAATCAGATTGCAGCGTTTGCATTAGTATACTAGTAGAATTCTACTAAAACAAAATAGATAGTGAGTAGAGTAGCCAATCAGAGAACGGCATTCCTGAAAGAACGCTAGAACTCGATAGGAACACGGCACATTTTATCTATTTCTTAAATACATAGCATTCTTAACAAAAGTTTACAAGGCTCGTTTACGGCTGAGAATAGGCAAATGACTGCATAACATCATTACTTTTTCAATTTCGCTGGATAAGCTGTTTTGTTTTACCGTGCAAAAATGCTCCCAGTTTTTATTTAGAACTGACCTTTATCCTCGGTCTCTCTCTGTGTCATCAAAGTGTCTAATTTGTCACTCATGTTCCTCATCTCACTTTTCATCAGTTGAAGATCGTTTTTAATTTTGTCTGAGGGCGAAAATTAATATTAGCCTTCGTTCATTAGTGCGCAGGTGGTAGCTTATGAGGGCTTTCTGATCATACATTCACTGTGAGATTACCGTAATACATTCGCTGTCAGACTATCGTAAACTTCCGAAAGTAACGAGGATCGCTATTTTCGGAATTAGCAGCCTTTTTGGCTCGTTACTTTCGCGAAGTCTTTACTTTCGAGGGGTCGTTACTTGCGGGGAGCAAAAAGCGTTATATAAAATTGGTATGACTGAGCTCTTTTTACGAAATAAAAGACGGAAATTCGTAAAAACAGTTCTTAAAACATGAGATACGAGGCTTTATTCCAGTTTATAACATAGATAGGACCCTGCGTGCGCTCTGATTGGTCAAAACTCATGTTTTATCAGAGTATAAAACATAGAAAAAGCGTGTTTTATTGTTTTTCGCCTATATCATAAAGCAAATGAAGAAGCCTAAGCCGTGTATTACACTGTGATAAAACAATCCGGACATTTGAAGACACTCGAGAAATGTAGAAAACACTTACCTGCCGCTCGTGTTTTCAACATTTCCCTCGTTTTCTCAAATGCCCGTCGTGTTTTATCACAGTGTAATACGCGGCTTAGGATTCTTTATTTGTTAAATTTCTGCTGCCGTGTTGTCAGTGGTTGGCATGAACGCATGCAAGTCAGATACCGTTAACTGTTTGTACTTCATGAGTCACTGCTATGCTAGTCTACTTTAACAATATCTCTGTGCGTTCCTTTCAATACATTCCAGTTGAGAATGGTATTAGTTTCCTGTGGTGCGTTCCTCTTGCTTGATGAAAATTCTAGGGGTTTTGTTTTCACAACGCTTCGTTACATAAGCGACACCTTCCCTTGTTGTAGAGTGCCTTAATTGATTGGAAAAAAAAATATATACTATTGAACTTTGGTCTCACTATTTCCGGGTTGGGGGGCGGGGGGGTGGGGGGGTTTAGGGGCAGGCTCGCTACTTTCGGGGGGCTTGCTACTTTCGGGATTTAATAGCGCCCAAAATTTCGAGTCTCTACTTTCGGGGGGGTCGTTACTTTCGGAAGTTTACGGTAATATCATAGCCGTCACATTTCTACCAGTTTGAATAAACAGTCATTCCGTCGTTTTCCCCGCTTTTTTTGTTTAATTCATTAGTTGATGTTCATTGCTTAAGTTACAGGAGAACTTTTCTCTTGACTAGAGATAGAACCTCTATATCTTCAAATATCTTAACGTCTACGGCTGACCTTCATCTTGGCTGGATTTCCTCAAGGGGTCTAACTTTTCTCTGACGCTTTTCGTTTGTCTTCCCATTTGTTCTTTGAGGTTTTTTGAAAAAGAAAAGTCAGCACATCAGTTATAGTTAAAGCATATACAGTTTGCTCTTTATAAAACGTATTTGCTAAGCCAGACAATCAAGTACTAGAGCCTTTAAACACGAAGTGTTTTTGTAAAACCGCGTGTACATCAAGTGAAGCGAGCAAACACATCCGGGATCCCAGAGGCCGATCCCGGATGTAAGCTTAACATACATAAATTACATCGTTACACTGTCCACTCACGTTTAGCCTCTTTTTGTGTCCTTTATTTCTCAGAATTGTAGGAAACGATAAAATACACTCGAATACTGAACAAGCTCCCAAGAGCTGATAGTACACCATTTTGTTAATGTTAGCTCCAGTCCCTTGTGGGGGCAAAATTTGATCTATTTAATAAATTAATGAGGCCATTTTTGGCCGAGTCATCACTTCTTGCCCCCACAAGGGAATGGAACAGGAAATATTTGCATTATAAAAATGGCCTATTAACACTAGTCTGTTCCAGGCTCTCGGACAGTGGCTGACCGAGAGCCTGGAACAGGTATGGAAAGCCGTTTGTAGCAAAATTTAATCCTCGCAATGTATGTTTGATCCTTTAAATAATGGTTCTATTTAGCGAGTAAAAAGGCGCTCAATCCAATCGTAAATAAAATTTTTGCTTCAATTAAATCTTTTGATTTTCATGATTCAATCCAACGCCCTGAATATTGATTCAATCCAATACCTGGAATATTGATTCGTCTTCATCCTACTCCTCAAAAAAACACTTCAATATCCATAGTTTTGGTCACTTTACTATGCAAAGTTGCTGCAAAAAGCGACAATGACGTCACGAATTTCCACCATGTTAGAACCGGTGACACGAGCTAGTTTCCAATCCAGTCTCTTTAATATCCATGGGCACACGCGCGTACACGCTGCGAGCATTTTTACGGATGTAGCGCGGGGAAATGGCGTTCGAAATTCCCGAAATGTTTGATGCTTTTGGCTCACAACTTAATACGTTCGTGTCTGTTGGAATTTTACTTCGGTATTTTCGTCGTAAGCTGCTCCAGTTTGAGTGAAATAAGACAGTGTCGAATTTATGTCCCGCTTTACATCATTGACCAAGTTGTGTTCCGCTGCTTCTTTTACAAGAGCTCCACTTTACTCCACTCTAAGTTTCACATATATTAAAGATTAATAGCTTTTCCATAACACAGCAAAACACTAGTTGGATATATTTGGATATAGCAGCGTTTCAGGACTTCAAAGTTTCCCTCTTCTTGCCAAACGCTTGCGAGGATTTCGCCAGAGTCTATCGCGACCGAAAAGTAAGGAAAAAAAAATAATTGCAAGTTTGACTTTCGGCTGAATTGTAAGCAACGCCTGGTGTTTCATCAAGGCCCAATAAGTGACAATATGTTAATGTCTGTAGATGCTGCTCAGCTTTTTTTGTGTAAAAATCCAATAAACTGTCTATTGTCGATGAATAACAGCGCCCGCCGATGCGTGTTTTGGACAGTCAGTAAAACATAACAAATTGGACTTCCGCACTTTCGTGTGAAAACGTACATCGAACACAATATTTCTCGTTTTTAAATATGTTTAAAGTGCACCTAACCCCCAAAATTTTTTTCACTAAAACGAATCTACTTGTTATTTGAAATATTTCTGCGAAAAAAATTTTGGATTCCGTTAAATCCTCGATTTTCTGCGCCCCGACGAAATCTCGAAAATAGCTCCAAAACACCGCCATTTTGTTTCACGACCGAGTTTGAGGAGAATGGGTCCAGCGGCTCTTGTGACGTCTACCCAGGAAGGTTGGATATCTCACGTCCTCTCATTTCCTTCAGGATGATGCAATACACATTCGAAAAGTGGGCAGAAACGCCTTCCAGAGGTGCCATCGGCTGTTGCAGCAGTATTCCAGATTTAAAGAAAAATATACTGTACTATTTACTGACGATGATCGGCTAATGGTGCAACAAAGACGTAAACGATGGTTGATTTTGTCGAACCGAAACAAGCGAACTGAATCTGTGAGAATCATTGAAGAACTCTCACTGGAATTTGTTCCGCAGACTTTCGAACGCTATTTTCATAAATTTTCTGCTTAAAGCTAACCAGCAATTTGTAGAAATACTACCGACAACCTATATCTTCCAATCCCGCAGTATTTATAACATAGCCGGCAAAGTTGTGTGATCCGATCACGATCAAGATGCGTTGTACTGATATGTAAGTAGATCGCAACTGTACGCCGCTAACCAACACTTATTTCTCTTTCGATTTAGATGAAAGTCGAAGATTAATCCTTTAGAATTACATGATAACAAAATTGTTACACTCATAGAGTTTTTCGAAGGTTTGGAAATCAGCAGTGCGACAAAGATTCTGTGCAATAGCGTCGAAAACATGACCGCG
The DNA here is from genome assembly GCF_042242905.1 of Orbicella faveolata. Classification (NCBI taxonomy): domain Eukaryota; kingdom Metazoa; phylum Cnidaria; class Anthozoa; order Scleractinia; family Merulinidae; genus Orbicella; species Orbicella faveolata. Next base: position 12,127,980 of record NW_028301552.1, read on the forward strand.
TAACATCTGCGGACCGCTTAGGGAACACATCCTTTTCGCTTATCCGACGAATTTCACTGCAAACTTTGAGAACAATTTACATTGGTTATTTGGAGTTACGACTTAAAACGTGTGACAATGTGAAATCGGTAATTGTATGAAATGTTTCCTTCCGCCTTGCTTCCCGCAGCTTCAAAAATATAGGTCCAAACAATACGATTTTCAATCGATCGAAGCCAATGTTTTGGAGGTCATCAAGTCTCGAAAACTGCAACACGTACGTCGCTCTTATAAACATGAAGCATTCAACTGAAAGTAAAACACAAACCGGATTTAACAGAACAATCACACCTTGACAAAATACATTCTCGCTAAGGACGAATGTAAACGGGCTATAAACACGCGTGGGAATCTTATGTTTAGTTGACGAAATTACCATCCAAAGCAGTCCTTGAGTTTTCTTTCCTGCTTTTCGTTTGCCTGCTCCTCCACTTCGTATCTAACTTTCCATTCCTAATATACAAGCAGCTCGTCCGCAAAGAAGTCTTCCCCTTCGTCGCTTGAAATATTGTAAATTGCTCTCAAAGCTCTAAGCAGTGAGTTCACAGTTGTCGAATGTGCTCGATCGAAGTTTATTTCGGAGTCTTCCGAATCGAAACTTAACTCTGACTCCAGTGACGAAAAAGAAATGATTCTGAGACAAAACTTGGACGTTTTAGTCCCAAAATACATCGAAGCGATTGGTTTTGTGTTCCATTTTCTCGAGCAAATACAGAGAGTTGACTGAGGCGCTATTGTGTTTGGTTCCTGGGTAGACGTCATCAGGTACCGCCGCCCCAGACTCCCTAAAACGCGGTCGTGAAACACTTCAAGCGCGACTTTGAAAGGGCATAGAAAATCGAGGATTCAACCAAATTCGAAAATTTCTTCGCCCAAATGCTTCAAATAAAGTCTAGATTCGTTTTAGCGAAAAAAGGTTTTTGGGGTTAGGTGCACTATAAAAAGGTTGGTAAATGTTTGAGAACATATTGAAAGCTTAGCTGAAAATGTGTGAATACAGCAGAAATAATCAGCAAAGTTACGATGAACAACGATTTCGATTTTGTTGGCTGAGTTATCAAAACTCAGGATACACGTGGTCAAGATGGCGGGTCGGTCGAGTTTTGCGAGCTCTCTTACATTTTATTTAATAATATGTTTACTCCTTGCTCAAGTCTCGAAGTTTTGCCCTCAAGGAACCCAACACAGTAACCTTCAAATTCTTATGGCTACAAAAGACGCAAATGAAGTGAAGCTCAACGTTTATCCAGCAAAGTCAACTCCGAGATCCCTCGCAACCAGCATGGCGAACGCAACGAAGACCATGAAGCTGATTCGCTTTATACGCCTTCTAAATACAGCCATGATTGCAAATGTCATTTTATTATCGAATGATATACAACTAAATCCAGGCCCTGGGCCTATTCAACATCGTGAAATGAGGGGCTTGCGTCTATTCCATTTGAATATCTGCAGCCTAAGAAATAAGGTGGACGAGCTTCGACTGTTCTGCAAAACACACAAACCTCATGTGCTATCGATAAACGAAACATGGTTGGATGAGTCATTTTCAGACGAAGAAATTTGGCTTCCAGGCTTCAATTTACTGAGGAAAGATAGAAATTGCCATGGGGGTGGATTAGCAGTTTACATCGCTGAACACCTGAGCTTCAATCGACTGGACGAAGCAAATCCCGAACTAATGTGTGCAGATTTAGAAGCAATTTGGTTTGAATTGTCTCAACCGAAATCAAAGAAGCTGTTGGTTGGCTCTATTTACAGATCACCAAATTCGGATATTTCCGCTTTTAATTCGAGTTTGGAGAAGACCCTAAACAACCTTAAGAGTATCGGTGCGGAAACGGTACTCATGGGGGACTTAAATGTTGATTTCTCCAAATCAACAACATCTTATAAACACCTTCAACAGATAACCAAGTCATTTTGCCTAAAACAGTTAATCAAAGGATTTACAAGAGTAACGCAGCACACCAGAACTTTAATTGATTTATTTTTCACCTCAAGGCCAGAACTTTATTTCGCCGGTGTTGTACCAGTTGGTTTTTCTGACCATAGTGCTATTTTTGGGGTAAGAAAGCTACACAGGATGAAACGCCCTCCACCAAAAATTATTGAAACGAGAAATTATAAACATTATAATCCAGCATTGTTCCGTGACGACCTAAAACACATCCCATGGGAAATCATCGAACTCGAAGAAACACCAGAGGGTAGTTGGAACGCCTTTAAAGACCTTTTTCTAACAGCTGCCGACAAACACGCACCCATTGTTACGCGTCGCGCCCGTGGATATTCAGTGCCGTGGTTAACAAGCGATCTAAAGAAACTTATGCAAGAGCGTGATTACCACCACAAAAAGGCCCTAAGTACAAACAAAGAACAACATTGGAGCAATTATAAGCGGTTACGCAACACCATAAACACAAGAATGCGTAAAGAAAAAATTGACTATTATGCAAATCAACTGGCGGATGAAAAAGACCCAAAGGTGATGTGGCGAACTTTGCATAAAATCGTCCCCCAAAAAATCAAATCAGTACCTTCAAGCAGTGATGGTCTTACAGCCTCGAGATTCAATGGCTTTTTTACATCGATCGCAAACTCTCTGAGCAGCCATTTTGAACGTTGTACTCTGCCAAAAGTTATGTCAACTAGAGTTGAACAAGACTTTGTCCTTGAAGAGGTGTCATCCGGATTTGTTCAGAAAGAACTGCTCAAAATGAAGTCAACTAAAGCTACTGGCCTCGATGGAATTCCTGCTCGATTACTGAAAGATGCAGCAAATGAAATATCTAGACCAGTCGCCTACCTCATAAATTTAACAATTTCTACCTGTATGATACCATCTGAATGGAAAACTGCGAAGGTAACTCCAATATACAAATCGGGCGATAAGAGCGACCCAAATAATTATCGTCCGATTTCAGTCCTTCCGTTGATTTCTAAAGTAATGGAACGAGCAATTCAATCACAGCTTGTAGCATTTCTAATCAGAAACCATTCCTTGTCAGTGCATCAATCAGGATTCCGTAAGAAACACTCCACTGAAACAGCCACTGTACACTTTGTTGATCACATTTTAGAACAAATGGATAAACAGATGATTACCGGGTCTATTTTTATAGACCTAAAAAAAGCGTTCGATCTCGTTGACCACCTCTGCCTGCTCCACAAACTAGAACATTATGGAATTAGAGGGAAAAGTTTGAAATGGTTCGAAGACTACCTTACAGCTCGATCCCAGAAGGTCAAATACAACCAAGACGAATCATCGAGCTTAACTATTAGTTATGGGGTTCCCCAAGGATCCATACTGGGCCCGATACTATTTGTGATATACATCAATGATCTCCCGCAAAGTCTACTGAAGTCACAAATAGGCATGTATGCCGACGATACTGTTATATATTTCTCTGATTCCTGTCCAGATATCATCAAGCAGGTTCTTCAAAACGATCTTACCAATGTTGAGAAATGGTTAGTAAGCAACAGGCTGATACTCAATCAGAGTAAAACTAAATGGATGCTGTTTGGAACTAGGCAAAAACTAGAACACTGTCCAGACTATAAAATAGAGCTTCACGGGAAAAACATTGACAGAGTATCAAGCTTCTGTTATTTAGGGGTAACACTAGATGAGAATCTTTCATGGAACGAACATGTAGAATTGATTTGTGAGAGAGTAAGAAAACGTCTCGGCCTGCTGTCACGCATACGACCCTACCTTACTCTAAAAGCTGCTAAATGCGTGTATAATTGTTTAGTTCAGCCGATTTTTGATTACACTAACACGGTATGGGATGGGCTGTCAATCGGTTGCAGTAACAGCTTGCAACATCTGCAAAACAGAGCAGCACGCATTATACAAAGGAGGGCAACAACCGAAGGATCTTTTAAAATGTTAGGGTGGGTGGATTTGGAAACCCAAAGAAAAGCCCACAAATGCATTTTAGTTTTTAAATGTTTAAATAATTTAGCTCCTCCATATTTGTCGGATTATTTTATTAGAAATTGCAACGTTCATTCTTACAACACGAGGAAAAGGAACGACATGCACTTGCCGAAACCCAAGTTAACGCTAGGGAAAAGGACTTTCAGATACTCTGGTGCGCTTCATTTTAATAATTTACCCACTACAATAAAAGAAGCAACATCGCTCCCCATTTTTTAAAATCTTCTTAGACTTTATTTTAGAGAGTAGTTTTTATTTTTAATTTTTTATAATTGTAAACGTTAACCTCTATGTATAGAAATTTAATGTAGTCTTAATTTACGCAGGGCCCCTTTTGATACCAGCCAAGTGCTGATTGGGCCACCCTGCCTAAATAAAGTTGACCTTGACCTTGACCTTGACTCCTTGTCTATTTTATTTTCGCAGTGTAAAATTTCACTACGCTAAAGAAACACACATGATGTTAGTAGCCTTTTGGCGTTGGTGAAAACTGTTGCAGCATCTCGGCACAAAAGATAACGAAAGAAATCTTCGTCAAGATTTGTCAAGATTTGTTGAAAACACCGACTCGGACTTGTTGAATGCACGCGCTGCACTATGCAAATGAGCTACTTGTACGCGTCAGACTTTCCTTTCAAAAACTTTTGCAAATTCGCCAAAACAAACAGAAACAATAAGAAACTATCAAAAACAGGTTTTGGTTATGATTAAGCATTGTTCGGGAAACTCAAAAATTAACTCGATACCAGAGTGAAGAGTTTTCTTACATAAGCGCAGAAGCGCACGCCGACGTACGTCGTTCTTGATCAAACCATTAATCTGCTTAGGTCAATGAGGCATTGCTACAACCCAGACACAAGGGACACTGAAAATTTAGATTCCATTGCTGCCGCTTTTGTAGATGTGCTCAGGGTGTTGCGTTGCAGAGCTATTACTCCGTCAACTGTTGCTGCGAATTCCGTTACGATAGGAAGCGAAAAAGGAGGAAATCGTGGAAGACCATTTCTTAAAATTCCTGTTCAGGGAGGTGCTTGAGGAACTTCGAGGATTAGGATTCACCTGGACAAGGATAGCAGAGATGATTGGAGTTTCGAGATGGACAATTCATAGAAGAGGGCAGAGTATGGCTTAGAAGATTATGAGGGGTTTCGACAACTTACCTGATGAGGAACTCGACCAAATCATTCAAGGGTACATTTCTAACCACGGGAGCGCTACTGGATGGAACTTCATTGCAGGTTTCTTCAAGTCGATTGGGTTACGGGTTCAACGTAGAGGAATAAGAGAAATGTTGACAAAATTAGATCCCCAAAATACTATCTTGAGATGGGGTGCTACTGCGCGACGCGGGGAATACCAGGTGGCTTGGCCAAATCCGCTTTGGCATCTGGATGGCCATCACTCTATGATCTGATGGAAAATGCTAATTCACGGCTGTATAGACGGATTTTCTCGGAGAATAATGTTTTTGAAATGTAGTGCAAACAATAAAGCAGAAACGTTGGTGTGAGCGACACAATGGTGCAGGTTAGAGGAGAGGAGAGGGGCAGCTCCACTGCAGGGCCATCAACACAACCAACGAATTGAAAGATTGTGGAGGGATGTTTTTCATTGTGTTTCCCACTTGTACTATTATACTTTTTATGGTATAGAATTGTCAGGCATCCTGAAAATTTGCAGTAAATCTTTTCACCTTACACTTTGTTTTTCTACCAAGGATAAACCAAGCTCTTTGCCAGTTCACTAATAACAATGGGGTGAATCAATATTCGAGGTAATGGATTGAATCGATATTCCAGGTATTGTACAGACTGTTCACAGCCCTCTATTTTCTTGTATTTTTATCTGATCGTACTCGCGGATAGAATCGCGAGAGAACTGGACGCCAGCGCAAAACGGAAGACTTGACAGGGTAGGGGGTGGGGACCGAGAAAAACAGAGGGGCTGTAGACATGTACGGGTCCGCAAATGATCCCAGGACCGCAAATGATCCCGGACCGGAAATGATCCCCATTTTGGACCGCAAATGATCCCGATCAAAAAATAATAAAACACATGTTTTATCATTTTACAAAAAAAATTCCACAGTTGCTGTTTTGTTCTTCGAAGGGTACAGATTGTTTTCACTGTCTCGCAATAAAAAAAATGATAAATCGAAAACCAACCAATGGAAAAAGGTAAGAAATTGTGATGAACGCTATAGAAGACAACTAAATAAGACACTTCTCCAAGTTTTAGGTCTGTGCATCTCCCCAAACTTCAGATATTCGTCGTAAATGTTTCCCAGAAATTTACAGAGCCCAGTAAGAAAACGCCATGTTGGTGTACATCCGTGGTACACCAATATGGCGGCCGGAATATAGTGTAAACATCTGAAACTTACTTTGGCTTTCTGCGCGACTGATTATCAGCACTAAACAAACAAGTATTTACATAAGCACTTTTCCTAATGCTCTAACTTCTAAAAAGGCTCAAAATCATGAGATGAGTATATATTTTTAAACAAACTCGATCGTAGCCCTGTGTCACGCAACCTCCATAACCCTGAAATTCAAAATGCTCTGGTTTCCAAACGAAGCACGTTAATTGTAAACAGATATAAATATACCGCCTCTTATGCCTGATGAGGATAAAAACACGTCACGTGAAGACGATCTATTGAATTAGAAGTCTTAGAATAGCACATACTTGTAAACATTCTCGAAATCCCCATGGCAACAGTATCAAACATCTATCAAACACCAAGGCATCGGCGAAGAGCAAGCCTTGGCGTTGCTTGGTCATGAAGCTGAACTTCATAACTATAGCTTGGAATTTTGGCTTCTTAGAATACTCAAGTAGTCATTTCCGAGGAATTAAAGCCAAAATACGGCCGAGTAACAAGGCGATAACAGGAGAGGAGCCTTATAATAAGTCCACTTTTCACCAAAGATGTCTACAGCTTCTCTATTCTTCTTGCTCGCTTCGCTCGCAAACCCCACTCCCAACCACCGCGTGCTTTGCGCTTGCTTCGCTCGCTTTTTCTTTCGCCTGCGAGGCTGTGAACAGTCTAGGTATTGGATTGAATCAATATTCCAGGTATTGGATTGAATCAATGTTCCAGGATTAAATTGAACCAAAAATTTTATTTATGATTGGATTGAATGCCTTTCTACTCTTTAAATAGCACCACTAGGCTCTCTCTCCTCTGTCTCGCATAAGGGAGGCAGAGGAAAAAGAGCCTATAGGAACAAGGTTGGCTGTGTAGTGATATTCGTCAGTTCATTTGGTGATTCTTCTCTTTTTTGCTTGTCTTCCTCGGGAAATGAATTGTTCAGTCAGATTTCTAAAGCTTCATACGAAATGGCTGAATCAGTGTGAGATGGCTTAGCCAATCAAAATGTAGCATTTGCATTAGTACACTAGTAGAAATCTGCCAAACAATTAGGTTATGAGCTTGAGATGTCAATGAGGTGATAGTTGATGAGGCCGAAAGCTTAATCAACTATCACCTCACAGGAATCTCGAGCTCATAATCATATTGTTAAATAGGCCATCAGCAAAATGGTCTACATATTATTTACATAGATTTCTCGAACTATGGCTTTTTGCACACTTTCTTATTGGGTGTTTTCTGACTCAGTGCAGAAGATAAACTTAATCTACAATTGCAATAAAGCTTTATGAATTATTTTCCCTCCAAAGCTTTCTTTCACTTTTAAGAACATTGTGTTACATTAAGACTGAGTGGTTAAGTTAAAATTTATCTTCACACATACCTTCCACCTCGCCAAGTTTTTCCTTGATTTTGCCTTTATGAAAAAGAAAAGGAAAGTTAGTGATGCGACAATATGTTAAGTTTCAGTGATTCAAAGGTAGTTTACCAATACACATTTCCCTGTTTTGAGGCCAATCAGAATCGCACGTGCACTATATACACATACATTTACTGTATTCATATTCACATTCAGCCAATCAAATATCCTGCAATATCAAGTCATCGACCTCATGATGGCCAGATTCTTGGTCAAATAAGAGTGTGGTAAGTACTTAATTGTGTCTTTTTTGGTACGCTTCATAGAGTTTCAACATATCACCGACTGTCTGTCACACTGAGCCAAGGACTTGTTTACTCGTCGCATCCTGCCATGACCTTTTAATGTAGTCAGTCAATCATGTCATAAATAAGACATGGTGTCTTGAGGGTTTTTAAGTGCCACGAAGGTTTAACGTTTTGCGAATTAGAAAAACTATTTGTGTGTCCTGCTAGAGAAAATTAATAGAGGCAATTCGATCAGTTCATTCAAGAACTGTTCACCGCAAATTCCTTTACATCAGGGCAGCTTAGTGTTAACTATTACTTTGTTGTACTGTCTTCGCATCTACTGATGCCGACAATAGGATTTTTAGAGGTAACCTTCTTCTGTTCTACCTTCAAAAGGTTTAAAGCACACAAGTAAACACCCTATATTGAAGTTCTAAGCTTTTTATAAAACACATGCACTCTACCAGTAAAAACCCTATTTTGAAGCTCTAAGTTTTCTATAAAACACATGCATTTCATTATATTAATAGCAGGTTCTCCGAGTCTTGTTATAGCTACAGTGCGACTACTTGAACCAGCCCATTTGGAAAAAAGGCAACTAATGAAAACATCATTGAGAAATGAAACTGAGAATAAACAATGATGACCTTTTCCGTGAACGAACCAATAACGTACGTTTAAGAATACAAACAATTAAGTTCCACAACAAAATTTGAAACCCATCGAAGTTGTGAATGTCGTGGACCTCTCAGGAAACTTTATCTTTTTTTGTTAGTTTCTGGACATAACTTTTGAGCCGTTTTTCAATGGTTTTAGTTTGGCCATCACAAAATGACTTTTCCAGTTAAATTTCTGTATTGAAGTCTAATTAGTAATTATGATAATTCCCCGAAAAGAAAATGATGGGATCTGTAGAGTTTGTTCAACGTATGAAGAAAAGTCTATTAAAAGTACTAGTATATTAATTCAGGTAAAACAGACCTCTGCTTGCCTTTCTTTGATTTACATAATTTTACTATTTTTAAAACTGTCAATGCCTCGACTCTGTTTTGTTGACAAAAACATTACCATCAATGTTCTCAATAAACAATTTGATTAGCCAGTTTTCTTCCAAGTGGCCCAGTTCAAGTAGTCAATATACTGTAAGAAAATATATGTGGTTTATTTCCTTACAACAAAATTCTTTCGCCACGTTATCAAGACCAACTCGGACATGACATAAGGCGTGGTAGAGGTCTTCATGAGGTGTACGAGAGGATGATGTATCTCTCCAACGAAATAACATCGCACGTGGTTTATCTTTTGCATTAGTGGCTATTTCTTCCACTTCATTCTGACTAATTCCAAGGTGAAGTCCCAGCGTCTCCCACTTTGCAGCAATCTTTCCTGCCAGCTCATCTAGTTCAAGGTCACTAAGTTGGCCTTCTTTAAAAGCAACTATATATGTGAAAAAGAAGTTTCAGTAACCAATGATGCAATTTTGTTACATACACAGTTTGTGCTGGTTTGTGGACAAAAAATCTGAGAAGCTAGTATAATTTCAAAGAGTATTGAAACACCAAAGACTGAAAGGAGACTTCATAGCAAGTTTACTTTGTCTTAACTCTGTTTTGAAAGGTTTACGGTCAATAGCAATTAAAGAAAGCTCCCCTCGATATTAAGTGCATTTTAAGAGACACAACGACAATGGAACAAATTGATCTCGGTGTTTGGAAACATCTCGGTGTTTGGAAATGTGGTCAAACACAGTCTTTCGTGTTTGATATATTACTTGAAATCTAAAATTAAATTCCAGAGCTTTTTTTAAGACTTCAGGAGAACCGCAAACCATGTTAGCAGGGGTAAGGTCATAGGTGGTTTTGCTTGCGAGGCAAATGGCCGAGATCATGCCTCACCTCTCCGAAGTTATAAACACTAATCGTCGGTGTCACTGCTTGTAACACAGAGTGGTCTCAAGGTTCTGTTAATTTCCAACCTTTTTCCTCCTAAATTCTTACATACCTTCCATTGCTGTAAGTTTTTTTTTGATGTTGTCTTCATCTTTCTTCCATTGCAACAGCAGCTCTCACTGGAAAAGTTGAAAATTTACAGAGTATGTAAATAACATGTAATTAACATGTAAATAATCAAAAAGAGACTGTAAAGATTAATTTACATGATTTTTCCCCTTTTACATGTTTTGGAGGTTTCATGTAAAAAACATGTAAATATGTCAAGTGAAACATGTAAATGATGAAGAAAACACTGTAAATGTTTCAAAGCAAAGGGCTAAGATCATGTAAATAACATGTAAACTGTTCCTGCAAATACTGTAAATAGCTTGTAAATTTCTTGTGATTCAACCTGGAAACCCGTAAATAACATGTAAATTTAATACAGGGAGGCTGCCATAATACTGTAAATAACATGTAAATAAAAAGGGGAGGCTGTAAACAACATGTAAATAAAAAAAATGGAGGCTGTAAATAACATGGAAAATGAAAACAGGAGCCTGTAAATAACATGTAAATCAAAAAAGGGAGCCTGTAAATAACGTGTAAATCGAAAAAGGGAGTCTGTAAATAACATGGAAATCAAAAAAGGAGCCCATAAAAAACATGTAAATCGAAAAAGGGAACCTGTAAATAACATGTAACTCGTAAAAGGGAGCCTGTAAATAACATGTAAATGGAAAAAAGGAGCCTGTAAATAACATGTAAATCGAAAAAGGGAGCCTGTAAATAACATGTAAATCGAAAAAGGGAGCCTGTAAATAACATGTAAATGGAAAAAGAGAGCCTGTAAATAACATGGAAATTGAAAAAGTGAGCCTGTAAATAACGTGTAAATCGAAAAAGGGAGCCTGTAAATAACTTGCAAATCGAAAAAGGGAGCCTGTAAATAGCATGTAAACGGAAAAAGAGAGCCTGTAAATAACATGGAAATCGAAAAAGGGAACCTGCAAATAACATGGAAATGGAAAAGGGGAGCCTGTAAATAACCTGTAAATTGAAAAAGAGAGCCTGCAAAGAACATGTAAATCGAAAAAGGGAGCCTGTAAATAACCTGTAAATTGAAAAAAGGAGCCTGCAAATAACCTGTAAATTGAAAAAGTGAGCCTGTAAATAACATGTAAATCAAAAAAGGGAGCCTGGAAATAACCTGGAAATGTAAAAAGGGAGCCTGTAAATAACATGTAAATCGAAAAAGGGAGGGAGAAACCCTGTACAATTAATAACTTGTAAATAATAACTTGAAGAAGAATGCATGGAATGTACTGTTTTATCGTAATCAAATCTGTGGACCTTAATTATAATAGTAGAAAACATGCAAATTTATACAGAATCAGAAATTTATTGCAATCAGAACAAACTCAGTAAAATTCAAATAGTTTTTACATGCCATGAATAAGGTTTACAATGTACACATTGCAACAAATAAAACATGTTTTCTTTTCTTTCTATCTATAAGAAGACGACTTAAATGTAATTTTGTGCATGGCCAAAATATTTTAAAATACCATGACTGAGCTCCTTTAACCGAATTCAAGCACTTTTCAAGAAGACTACTAAAATTCAAGACCTTTTCAAGATTGTGCAAAACTATGTCATATTCAACTCTACTTAATTCATAAATAATAAAATGATTAAGAACTATACTGTTGTCAGCTACAACTAGTGAAAATTTTGCAATTTAGGCGTATTACTCAATTAAAATTGTTTGCAAATGGATACCTGTCTTAAATATATACTAAATTCACAAAGTCAAATGTAACATAATGATAATACCTTTGTCATAAAATGAATGAATAAACTGGTTTTTTTTCTTACTAAGTAATTAATGCAGGATTAAATTAGCCTTAATAATTATTATGAAAAATGTGGGAGGCACGATGGCCTTGTAGTTACATGTAGTGCGCTCAACTCCTGATCGAGCGGTCCGGGTTCAAGCCCTAGGCAGGTACATTCTGTTGTGTTGTTGGGCAACACACTTTACTCTCAGTGCCTCTCCACCCAGGTGAATAAGTGGGTACCAGCGAGTTTAATGGTGGGGTAACCCTGCAATGGACTGGCATCTCATCCAGGGGGAGTAGAAATAGTCCTAGTCGCTTCCTGCTACAGAAAGCGGGATAAGCTCCAGTCTGTTGGGCCACGTGACTCATATGCAGACTTTACCTTTACCTTATTATGAAAATTACTGCAATGTAAGTGTGAAATATTGATCAACTTTTTTCATAGAGTGAATTGTTCTTTTGAAATAACAGAAAATAGGGAGAAAAAACATTTACCACAAGATAGAGATTGACATTTTAAATTCATCATAGAAACATTCATGCCAAAGGAATACTACATTGCATAACATAAAACAAGGCTTCTGACATCTTTTAGGCTATGTTTACAAAGTCACAGTTTCCTTCTTTTTCCAAAACTGTACGGAATCCAAACAGGACAAACATTTTGGACCCCTGACAAAACATTCACTGTAAACAATATTCAAAATTTTACTTTTTCTTTTTGTGATAAAAAAAAAAAACTGTACTGTAAAAAAAAAAAATTCATAGGGACCTGTTGAAATTGAAAGGCCTATCTAGTACCATAGTTCCCATAACACATCATAAGTTAATAAATTATTGTTCTGGTACTACATGTATGTAAACATAGCCTTTGCTTTTTATGATGAAATCTTATAGCTGCTGTATTGAACAATAAGTATCAACCTAGCAATCTAAGATATTCAAATTTAATGCTAAATCACTAACACAGGTACAGTGTAGGTGATACTTCAAAGCATTAAAAATGTTTAAAGTGGTTGAATTTATGCCAGAAAGTGTTGAAGATCACCATGTTAGACTGTAATGCACCAGGGGCCCATTTCTCGAAGGTCCCAAAAAGTTTTCGCACCCAGAAAGCCATACTAAAATCTGAAATCTTATGCTTACAGAGCTGTTTTATTCGCTTATTCTCAATATGAACAGAGGTTTCCTTCACACAAGAAGTTTCAGGCATACACAGCTCTTAGTTTTTAGACACAGCTCAATTAAAGATGGCTTTGTGGGCCCGAAAAGTTTCCAGGGCCTTCAAGAAATGGACCCTGGACCCCTTATAGAGTTACAGGTACTGTAGACTTCTCAGTGCCTGATTTTTTCCTGATCAAGCATCAATGCCAAGGAGTATGCATGTATTGACCACTCTCAATTTTACTTCATCCTACAAGTAACTTAAAACATTTCGTTAAATAAGATAAGTTATGGCTGAGTATGAATCAGCAAATTCTGTGTATGATATCAATCAGCAAATTTTACACTGGAGTTATTATTTTGTTTCTTATCATTCCAATTTATACTGTGACATTTGAAATCGGACTGTAGCCGGTCATGTTGACCGGCCAAAGTAATTTTAGCTCGGTCATGTCTCATTTCTGACTGGTCAAGATATTTACGAAAAAATCAAGTACACATAATGTGAGCCAAATTAAACCCACAAATATAGTTTGTTTGTTCCAGTCACTGCTAGACCGTTTAAAGATTGGCTTAATATTTTTCTGAACAGATTTAACCCCAGTCACTCGAATGGCATTCCTATCGATCTTGAATGCATGACAAACAGCAAGTGAATGGTCTTTAGCCGTTTGAACAGATACATGTATGCATTGGTGTGTGTTTCCGTTAGAGGTCATAATAAAAAAGAGATAAAAACTCTCAGATTTACAGTTGGGGATTTGATTGTTTATTCAAGAATGAACAACGTGACCGTCTCAACATGACATGACTGGTCAACATGACCGACGAGTGAAGTTTTTGGCCGGTCAAGTCACCACTCTGGCCAGACATTGCCCGTTGACCGGCCATTGTTTTGAGCCCTGAATATTCATCAATCAAACAGATCTTACATCTACATCTGTAGCTACTGTGTGACAAAAAATTTGCATCTCTGATTGGAAGGCACTGAATGTCAGAGGATGTAGAAGAACTAAACTCAAAATCTGTGGCAGTAACTATTCAATGTTTACTATCTCCTACATTGTAATATTCATGCACAATAAATCAAACTCTTATCAAACAATGTTTAAATAATAAGTCGAGTTATTTGCAGGCACAATTTGATTGTTTCTTACGTACACTTATGCTCTATTGGTGGACAAAGGTACAGATGATGTCATAAAAGTTTGTTTTTGTTTCTTTGTTATGTATTACAAAGCAGACAGATTCTATGTTGTCGTGCATCTGTTCAGTAATAGATCACAGAAGACATCAAAATGTGGTAAAAACATCAGTGACACACGCCTGAAAAATTCACAAATTCTGTGACACACTCTGGTAATGGCTTATGTGACTATTTTTTGTTTTTACCACATTTTGATGTTATCTGTGATCTACTCAAGGCAAGAAAAAACCCAGGTCTGATTTCCTCAGCCAAGTAAATTTTGCTCTTGGGCAAGCGAAAATAGAAGTTCAGTGGCCCAGTGGGCAAGTGAAATTACAATGTAGCGTCAGTAGTCTTGTGAGTCTGACTAAAAATGCCAGCTTGATAAATGATAATTTCCAGTCATTCCATTTCAAAACTTAAGACCTAAAGATTAGTTAATTACTAGGTTGAAAGCAAGAAATAGTTTGGAATCCGAGTGTACTTCATTCGCATTTGTCCTCTGATTTCCTTACTGGCCACCACACTGGCAGCTAATATTTAAGTGGGGCAAGTGAAAACTGAAATTGACTGGCCCACTGGGCAAGTGACTTACAATTTTTTTCCTGCCCTGCTACAGATGCATGAACAGATGCATGACGCATGAAACCTACATGTATTTGGTAAGAGCCCAATTTCATACAAGTAAAATGTACAGCTGTGACAGGGCTCTAAAGTGCTGTCTGGTCATCCCAGAGTAAGGCAATCAATTGAAATAGATCCATAAATTGATATAAATCAATAAATTGAAATTAATGTAAGTGTTATCAGTGCTATTGATCAATGAAATGAAATTTATACTCACATGCTAGAAAAGTTTTAAGTTATCAGTTTGACTTTACCAAATCTATCAGTCATTAGAGAATCAATTGAAAGTTGGTCTCTCTTTGTTAGTTCACCTAAACTGTAGAAAAATTGTGTCCCTCAACACAATGTTTGATTGTAACTTTTTTATGTAGATTTCAAAGGCACTACCAAAAACCCCCAAAACATAGTCCCTGATACATGTATGCCAGCAAAATATTCTGTTTACGAGATACAATGTTATGTTTTTATGCAATTGTATTTATGATTTCATATTTCACTTTAAATCTTTTGTTCATTTCTTTCTTATTAAATGTTGCTTAAAAGATAAGCTAGTATCAGCAAAATTGATAATGGTTATTGAAAATTTGATCACAATCGATGACTCATGACGAATCCTTTTATTGATTTCTGATATCATTGACTAATTTCTATTGATTGTTATGAAATAATCGATTGACTATACTGTGTCGTCCAAGACAAGTAGATATTCCAGCCTGGGCAAGTTACTCTTCCTTTTTTTCAAGTCCTGTGTAGTTTTCACAACAGTTTGAGGTACATGTATACCTCTTTATAAAGTATCATAGTGTTTTTTTTTGTGAAAGAAAATACCACAACATTTAACTTACTACAGTATCAGCACCAGTGGGTGCAATGTCCATGTACAGTTGTGTATAACAGCATATTGTAACTTGCATGTAGGTACAACTGTAGACACTTGAGTAACTTCAGAATACTTACTCTAGCATAAGAGAAATTTCTCTGCTGAAGATGGCACATTACATTTTAGCTTACTAGCATTCACATCAGAGGGCAACATAACCTTACAAGAGCATGCATCAGAAAGAATCATGAGGTGCATATAAGCCAATAACAAATGTCGCATGCTCATGCTCAGTTATCGAGAACAGATAATAACAGATAATAAAGCTCTTTATGCACGGCAGGTAAACATCAACAAAGTCGATTCCACAAGCAATGTCACTTCTCCTTGATAATGACACATTCACAACCAAAGGCAAAACGACACGTACACGTATCTTGACGTTACTTTACTCCGCTCGTTCAATTTATGCAAAACTTGCTTACCTGTCGTTTTTGTTGCCTGTAATCGCTATCTTCAACTTCTGGGTAACGGTAAACTTTGCCTTGAAACCGTGCACGGTGACGAAGCGAAGGTAGAGTGGATTTTGGCCCGCTAAAAGAGAGCTCGAGTTCGATGTAAGTTCCAACGAACTGCCAAACATGGCGGGAGAACCGAGAGAACCTGGTACCTAACATGAAGACCGCTGATTCCCGCTTGTTGGAGATCGGGCACTCACAAAGCTGGTATGCTCTTATAAAGGGACTGGGATAACAGTGATGGCAATGAAAGCACAAAACGGTAGAAATCACCAAAAAAAAAAAAAAAAAAACCAAAAAACAAAGAAACAGTGAACATGCAAGGGCAGACTTAGTTGTATTATCTTACTTGTAGAATGTTCATGTTTCGGAATATTTAACGCTCTAAATCGATGATATTTCGTTCATTCTCAGCGGTTCAGGGGCACAACTGTCACCTCGAACTTTCGCGATATGAGAAGTTTAATGTTTGTTGTTTTCGGATTGTTAAAAATGTCATTTTGGGTACCGAAAAAAAGTCAGCTATCATTTTCGGAAAGGCGATAAGACCTAACGTTTTCGGGAAATGGACAAAAAAGCCCTAATAAGTTCGAGAATACTCAAGCTCCTCTAGAATAACCGAACACATAAATTTTTTTTTGCGCAACCTAAAATTAACCTACAGAGCTTTGAAAGTACACCAGATAGCCTAAAACAGCGTTGAAAAGCATTCGAGAGAGAGCGGTCGTTGGGTGTCCCTTATGGTTCCCTGCCTAACCTAACTCCGCGTCAGTTCAAATTCGGTCACCAGGGCTCTTTCCGTCTTGAACTCACACAACACGTGACGCTTTCATGGTCCTTCATGAATAAATACGTACGTCCGAGAATTAATTTTTCTCTTTTCTAGAGACGTAAGCTTGGGACGCCTGCATGTGCAGTAACAATTCTAGTTTTATTTTGTCGTTGTGGATGCGCGGAAAGTTCACAAGAAGACAGCTTAATTAGTGCGGTGTCGCACCCGTGCAACTTCTAGATTTTCCATTTACATGGTTTTTACATGTTTCTTACAGGCTCCCTTTCTTTCATTTACATTGTTTTTACATGTTTCTTACAGGCCCCCTTTTTTCATTTACATGCTTTTTACATGTTTCTTACAGGCCCCCTTTTTCATTTACATGCTTTTTACATGTTTCTTACAGGCCCCCTTTTTTCATTTACATGGTTTTTACATGTTTCTTACAGCCCCCCTTTTTTCATTTACATGCTTTTTACATGTTTCTTACAGGCCCCCTTTTTTCATTTACATGGATTTTACATGTTTCTTACAGCCCCCCTTTTTTCATTTACATGGTTTTTACATGTTTCTTACAGCCCCCCTTTTTTCATTTACATGGTTTTTACATGTTTCTTACAGGCCCCCTTTTTTCATTTACATGGTTTTTACAGGGTTACAAACATAACATTTCCAGACTTTTTACAGCATTCGCTTGAATTATTTACACGTTCCTCACATGGTTTAGCAAAGCAATTTACATGTTTTTTACAAAGGCAGATACTGTAAAAGTGCGTAAAATATTTTACAGGTTTTTACATGTTCTTCAAATGATCATTGTCGACAAAGACAATGTAAATCACTATTTACAGAACATTTACATGCTGTACTAAAAGCTGTAAATTTCCTGTAATTTTATTTTACAAAACCCTAACATGTAAATTGTAATTTACAGAGAATGTAAATCAAGATTTACATACTGTAAATTAAAATTGACATGTCCATGTAAATTTTCAACTTTTCCAGTGTCTCTGTAATGTTCCTCAGTGTCAAGATCCATGCGCTCAAACTTGAGTTTAGTGATAGCGGCTCCATAACTCGCTCCTCCCAGTGTTACCAGCGCGTTACTGATATCCTTCCAGAGGGTGTTAAATGTTACATCGTCTATAGAAGCTTGTATGGTATGGCCGTAAACAGTATTTCGGTAGTACTTCACCCTGGCTATGTTGGCTTCAGTACTCGTGTCTGCAGCAGAAGGAGGATTGTCCCAGCCGGTGATGGGTGGAGTCAAACCACATATATTCTTTAGCAGCACCATTAATAACGTGATATCAAAGCTTGCTGATGAAACAGATGTACGGATAGTAGGGTACAGGTTTCTCCATTGAGTAGGATTGAGGATTCTTCTTGACTTAAGTGACTGCAGTTTCTTGTGTGTTGGGGTACCATGCGCCAATACAGAATGCAGTCCAGCTGGAGGGTGAATTCTGTCAAATGTGTCCCTCAAGGCATGGGATCCAACGTCCACCAGAAGACGACACAAACGTGCATAGTTGCTCGTCTCCTTGGTGGATGCAACTGGCAGTGCAAAAGCAGAAGCCATGGACTGGCGAGCAGATGAACCTACCAAAAGTTATTTTATAGGGTAGTCCCTCTTTCGCTTAGCCCATTGTGTGTGACGCGAAAAAAAAAATGTGAGGAAGAAAACGGCTGAGTGAAATCCTGGGGGCAAAAGATTTCGCGCGGCCATTTTTTCCCTTGCTGTTTATTTACGGTCTCGCGCGACGGACTAAAGCGAAAGAGGGACTACTTGTAGGCTACTTAGTCTACGGCTGGCGTAGTATAGAACATGCTCTTTGCTCTTGCTGTTATGCTTTCTATTTCTATCAAAAAAATCGATCCTGAAGTAAAACTACGGCTGTTGGTCAAAGCTGATCTTATCTTGGGATGCAAAACCGAGTAAATGAAACCGCCGCCTGGTTAGCTCAGTTTGTAGAGTGCCAGACTTCTGTGCGGGAAGTTGAAGGTTCGAGCCCCGGACAGGACCAACAATCAGGGTCGTAAATAATTGAGGAGAATGTGCTACCTTTGTAATTTCTGCTTCAAATGGTTTAACATTCAAGTCCTCTCGGATAAGGACTAGAAATTGTAAGCTCCATCTCCTGCATCTTCAGTGTCACGTGGTTATCAAGGGACGTTAAAGAACACACACACTTATCGCAAAGAGTGGGGCGCGGAGTTGCCGGTGTTGTGGTCTGGCCTTGTCTCACGGGTTGGTACTTCACATAGGGTGTCTGTGTCTATGTCTATGTCTATGTCTATGTCTATGTCTATGTCTAGGTCTATGTCTAGGTCTAGGTCTAGGTCTAGGTCTAGATCTAGGTCTATGTCTATGTATAAGGTCTATGTCTAACCAAGAAATTATTGTTGCTCACCCACACAATTCAAGAAGATCTAGATGCAATTGTCCCGGTTAGTAATTGATATCTCAGCTCTGGATGTCCAACATGCTGGGTGGTAATCTGTATATGAAAAGAATACTATTTTCTTTCGGAACAAGGCGGGTAATCCCGAGCGGGCAAGATAGCCCCATCTTACCCGTTCGGGTAGCCAATCACAGCGCAGGATTTGGTTCACCTTGGCCGCTCGCTGAGCTGGCCATATAATAAAGTGGAATCCTAGTTTCTGGAACCCTCAATTTTTTGAACGTCACAATGTAAACTCGTACCCCCCTCCATGTCGACCCCCGATTTTTTGAACTACGTGATTTTTGAACCAATTTTCGTTTGCCTTGGAGGTTCAAGAAACGGAAGTCCAGCGTGACTGATACGGTGTCAATTCAAGCATGAAGAGTTGAAATAAAATTTGGTTCAAAAGGCTACATATAAAATACCAAAAAAAAAAGGACTGAACGAGATTTCCTTATAAAACAGTTTCTCAGCAACTCTCCATTTCTCTGTTCCTTTAACACCAGTTTTCTAAATATTGTTGCTCCTTAAATTATACTCAGATATTGTTAAAGTTCTTCAAAGTGAATCAGGCTTTTCAGTCTAACGTGCTTGACTGAGTGTCTACACCAAATTGAGAAAAGCAAGCAAGCAAAAGCTTTCCACCTTTGTTGTTTTAGACTTATGGATATGTGGGGGTAACCCTACGATGGACTAGCATCCCATCCAGGGGGGAGTAGAAATACTCCTAGTCGCTTTATGCTACAGAAACCGGGATAAGCTCCGGCCTGATGGGCCACTTGGCTCGTATGAAGACTTAACATTGGATATGTAGACAAACACTGCTACATTATAACCGATTAATCACATAGACTAGAATGCACATTTTCAGAATTTTCTTACCTTGCAGAGTACTTGGTCATAACGTTGTTTCAGTTCCTCCGTATCATAATGGGACAGTAGCAGCAACTGTAAATATAAACAGGTTGAGTCTAATCTAATGTAACATTTCATCTGCTCTTGATCATTGGGACTGGTGAAAAAGTATAAGGGGAGGGGAGGGTGGGTCAAAGCATTTGAAAACGTGGTGGATAGAAAACACATGTATTTCATTCCACGCATCCTGCTTACTTGAAACATGAAGCTTTCTCCTGGAGCCAAAATGACTCGGTTTGACGCATGCAATCGATAGGCAGTCATAAGTAATACATGTATGCAACTCTAGTGAAGCGAACTAAATTATTCTCAGTAGTAAAAAGTTCTTTCCCTTAACTTTAGTCTCGTTAAAGACCAACATCTAAAACAATCTATTCGAATCTGTTGACCTCCCTTTACAGGAGGGTGCTGTCTGAACAGATAAGAGTCCGCAATGATCACGAGATCAGAAACACCTAAGCCGAATGGAACATTACATAACAAACTGTCACGCTAACCCTCAAATATTAGGGAAAACCTAAAACCTTTAAAAAGACAAAATAATTTTGAAACCTCCATAGCCTGCAGACTATAAATCGTTTCGTTCTCGAGACGAGCGCGTGCGCAAAAACTTTGGGCGCAGGAAGAAGGTATACAAAAACATTTTACATGAAAATAATGATATTAAATAAGTAAGACGGTAATTGAGTGAGTGTTTCCCCCCTGAAATGGCGATCATTGTTTCCTGAAGGTCGCTGATAACTGTTTTTATGATCACAGAATAGGTTTTGATGCGGAATTGTCAGTGATTAACCTGTACGTACGAACAGAAAAGTTTCGATTCAAACAGGCTAGACATTCCACGACTTCCGCTGTCAGTTCTTAGAATGCACTGACGTGTCTCGATGTTCTTGCAGACTCGGGACTTGAGCAAGTGTTTCCCCCTGAAATGGCGATCACTTTTGCGTGAAGGTCGTTGGTAAGCGTTTTTATGATCACAGAATAAGTTTTGTCAGGAAATTGTCAATGATTAACCTCTACGTACGAACATAAAAGTTTCGAAATAGGCTAGACATTCCAGGACTTCCACTGTCAGTTCTTAGACAGAATGCGCTCGTGTCTCGATGTTCTTGCAGAAGCGGGACAAAACTGTTCGCTATGAATTACTGCTAAGCCACGTTTCATGTACCTTGAAGTAAATACTTAGGATATTTAGACCATTACAAAACAGGGGCTTAAGAACAGGGGCTTGGCATTTGTCGCAGGAATGTGCTTACGACTGTGTATTATAATTTCACCCTGCGTATCTCGCTAAGTTGAGCATTAAAGGTTAATATTTAACCACACTTACCCAGATCTGGGTTTGCAATCGATTCTCAGTCTCAAAACTGATACAACAGTGGTCGCCAGTGGTTCTGAAGAGATGAATCCCTGTTTGAAACGAACATCTTTAGAAGCGGATTGTCGAGGGATCCACCTGACTGCGAACCCCACAAAGTCACGCGAATAATTCTTAGTCTTGAAATGGTCTCTCCTTACCTGTGGTCTGTGTGGTCTCGTTGAATTCCTTTATGTGTGTAAAAGCGATTCAAGGGATCTTCCGATTAAAGGATTTTCTAGAATCAAGTCATGTCTGTGGGTACACTGGAATTTGAAAGTACTCTACGAGCAGAAGGCAGATTTTTCTGAATCACGAGATAACAAGTAGTCAAGCGGAGAACAAGGTTGGGTCCAGTCAACACCGCGGCAAAACGTATGCGCATGCGTCAAGTTCAGCATTTCCGGTTTGCCCGTGTTCGGTGGTTCAGATTAATTTTGTTGTTCGCCTCGCGGTGTTCAAGCTTGTTGTTGTGAATCAGCAGCCACAGATGAAAGAACAAAAGACCACAAATACAAAAAGGTATGTAGACAATAACTTGTTGCAATTACTGGTCCTGGAAATGTTTGTTGGACCCTTTACGAAATGCTCCGCAGTGGCCGTCATTACTGATTAGTAACTAAGTAAGCCTTTTGTCAATTCGTGTTGTACATACATACATTTATTTGATAAGTAGGTTTTTAAAGTATGCAACTGTACAGCTGATGTGGACCTACTACTACTAAGTCTAGATAAGGAAAACAGAAATTTACAATACAATCGTCATAATACTAAAAATAGTGTACAGTAATGGTTAAAAAGAGGGATCAAATAATTTTAAAATATCTAAACTTTGGGTTCCTCTTCTTATTTATGCCTGTTTTTTTTCTTTCTTTTTTTTTTTTTTTCAATTTGTTGCTTGGACTGCTACAAGATTGTATCCGTTGAAATTTTTTTTCATGGTGACAGAGAAGGTTCGTAAGTCTATTCTTTGTTTATCGATTTTATTTAGCTTATAATACTACGAATTTCATAATGGAAGTGATCTCACGATTTCAACTTGTTGAGCTGATCATGAGAAGCTCACTTAAAACTCAAGCTACATGTAATAGTCAAGCGCCTGCATGAAAATAAAAATTTTCGGTTTGGAAATAAATTTTAATTTTACTTTCAGAATTTCATGATTACAACAGCAGCAAGACTGCCTTCTTTGGTGAGCCATTCTAAATGAAATGCCAGAGAACTTTGAGGTACCATTGGATTTTCATTCAGGATGGATAGGTCAAAGGAGTCTTCAAGTTGTACATTGCCAGTAATAAGAGGCAGAACACCATTACAGAACTGTGTATTAACTCACTCATTTGAAACAATAAATTTATTAAAATTTAGATTCATTTCAGCAACTTATATGATTTTCTATGTTACAATAACATGTTTCCTGTATGCGCCACTGTTTTGCTAGCCTATCCATATGTACACAAAAAGACTGTTCAACTAATCGGACAAGTTTTTAATTCACAATATTTTAAAGTTATAGCTTTCAGATTTTAAACTACCGTACTTTAAACTCACTCGAAGTACATTTGAAATCTGAAGGTTTACAAACATTGGCTGCTCCCTGAGGAGCCTGCTTTTTTGACCATCCACATCCCTCCGGCTTGTGCTGAAACCTCAAATTCTTCCAGAATTGATAACATCTCAGGATGCCCCATGTTGCTGGATAAATAATCCCTCTTCTCTTTGAAGTGTATTTGTTTTCTGAGATCTACAAAAAGAATGGTATTATTGCAAGTTAGTTCACTGAAACTACTTTTATGTCCTTACCTTTCAAGGGGTTAAATGTGAAGAAAGGTAAAACATCTAGTAATTTTACTTCATTATATAACAGAGCTGACATTTATATTGGGGTAAAGCTGTGTCTGCTGTTCTAGTTAAGAAACATGCAATAATTAATCAAACAGACTTTTTAAACTGAGTGGCCTTATGGTCTTCCAAGGAGACCTGTATTTTAAATACAAATAAGAATAAAACAGGGCAAAGTACCTGAAATATGCTATTGTGCACAACAAAACAAGAGTTCTTTTTTCCTCTAATACACAGAGTTCTTCACTCAATCTTGGATCTTCCCAGAGAATAGACTGCAAAATGACATTGAAAAGACCAGGTGCAGTTTTGTCAGCAAACTCTTTCATCTGTCCAGGAGCATACAGTGGCACAGCATCACTGCTTTCATAATGATGTTGCAAGGATATCTAAAATTTTCCGATCAGCTGGTTAAATGAATTTTCTGAAATTAATAGAAAAGGTTAATATCTATTTTACTTATTCAAATAAAATATTGAAATAATTTTATTTATTAAATTTAAATATTTGATTCTCTGCTTGTGTCAATCACTGTCATGTGTTGGTCTTAACACATCCTCTTACTTATTCGATTGCACAAATACAATACCTGTATCAGAAATATAATCTTGAAATGGTGTCTGTTACCCTTACCGGTCACCTAAACAACATGCCATTTTGATTGTTACCTAAGTCACTAGTCAATATTCAAACCAAAATAATTATCAGTTTTCCAAATCATTACAAGGATGAGACTTGAATAGTTTGTGGCAACTCTGGCGCAGCATTTTTTTCTTGGCCAAGAGACTCCTCAGATAACTCTTCCAAATCATTGCCATAATAATTGAGAAGTCCTCTAAATCCTTCTCATTAGTGCTAAATGACTTCAACTGAATGATGAAATTTATGATATTGTCATTGACCATGTGCAATACATGTAAATAATGATAATCTGTTTGAATGAGTTTTGGTCAGATGGTGTTATTATAGTGTGCCATGGATTATCATGATGTCAAACAATTATCCTTCAAAATACTTGTATCTTGTACGTCTTGTATCTTTACATTTCAGGTAAGTGATACTAACCTGATAGTTGAGTTAAGTCATGGATTGCTGTTGTCATCCTGTTACAAACTGTTTTATCCACTGTAACTTCACAATAGCAATTTATTTTTACTACCCCAAATGATGTTTGTATTTCTGCCATGGACGTTTGCTGGCTTTTTGGGTACTGCAGGTCTATTCCAAAAGCCTCTTCTAGAAATTTAAGTCTTTAGAACAGCAATTGGAAATGGTTCTGAACTTTTTGGAGGCCTTCACTACTGCTGTGTTGCTGCTTTAAGTTCTTGTGTAGTCTTAAAATTGGTAAATTGCAAGATCTAAATAAAAAATTACAAAAAAAAAAAAAAGAAGAAGAAATAAACATATTAGTGATGAGTTTGTTTGTATCCAGATACTGAAAATGGATGTCCAAAAAGCATATCCCCCCACTAATGAAAAATGGAGTAGGTGAATTTTTAGTGAAATTTTTCATGAAGTGGGTGCCCATAGGGTTCCTGGACACCCCTCTAACTGAATCCTCGGTGTGGAGACAACATTGCAGTACTACTGAATTTCAATTAGTATATGTGAAACTGACATTAATTTTAGACAATATTATTGGTGCAATTTTATGGGTTTGGTCTTAGGAAAAATAATTTTGTCAAGTGGCATAAAGTTCTTGTTTTGCTGTCTTTAAAATTATTATTTTTCTTTAAATTTGTTTGGCAATTAATTTTTCAAAATAATATTTCCCAGCTTCTGTGCTACCTTTTTCTTTCCAAAATATACCAATTTTAGACTGAACCGCCTGAGGTGTCTTTTTGCTACCTGCACTCCAACAATGAATTTTAGTGAAGCAATTGACCGTACTGTACTGTAGTCAAGAATAGTAGAATAAAAATGTGAGGTGCATTAACTGCAAATAACACTCCAAAATCAGTAGTGCGAGATAATTTTATAGGTACCTTTTGAAGTTTGTCATCTGAGGTCTGTTTATTTCCATCTTAGTGGAGAACCATACATGCGTAAGACCTGGATCATTTAACACGAAATATAATTAAATTTAAAATAATTTTTTTTTGGTATCATGTCTATTTTGCCGCAACTTTTACAAAATTTGATACAAACAACTTGTTTATTGTTGCAACAAAAATCTTTGAAAGAGTATGCTTTCCTTTTCCTTAATTTCATTTAATTTGCTGGTAAGGAGATTCCGAAAATCCTTGCAGCAATCCAAGGCAGTGCGAACCTGCGTGTCAATTATAATTAACCGGTGTCTAATTAACTGACCTGCCAGTAGTTCGTAACACCGGCGGCTTCTATTCAGGATGCGAGGTAAACCTTGTTTCTTCGTCCACTCTGGTACAGCATTTGTAGCACCACCTTGCACCTGGCTTATACCCATGACATGTTGCTCCTATGGCATCCAGGACTGCAAAAAGTCTCGCAGGAATCCGCTGTTTCCTGACGCCTCGCGAATGGTTTTCTCTAGGAACCGAACATCTGTTGTTGCTCGTCCGTATTTCGTCCCGGTGAACACGGCAAACTGTTGAGCCCACTTGAGTTCGGCAGCTCTAGTTAAATCTTCAGACAGAAAATATTTTTTGCCGGCACATTTACGGCTGCTTTTGTTGGCTTTCCCACATTTTTCTGCGAAGGAACCGCACAACCAAACCAACGCAACAAGGAGAACTACGTTAAAAAAAATTGCTCTTGTCGAGCGCGAACGCGCCCGAAATTCTCTCATATTTTGTTGTTGGTGCAAACACCAAACCCCTGGGTGCAAGCGCTTGAAACTTAAATGAAAAATAAACTTTTCAACGAGACAAACCTTTCCCCTACTTTCTTTTGCTAACTCTTACTTTTTGTTTTCAAACTTAGCGGTACGGGATTTTATCTTGTTTACATTGGATTTTAATACGTAACCGGAAATGCGTAATTTACCGGATGCTCAAATTTGTACTCATGCGCAGTGCGTTTTACCGCGGTGTTGGTCCAGTCTGTCAAAGCACGCACATTCAGGTCTAGTCTCCTTCGCAGCCGTTTTTTGGGATGTCACGCAACGCTCCCCTCTTGGGGAGAGCGTTGCGTGACATCCCAAAAAACGGCTGCGAAGGAGACTAATTCAGGTCCTGGCCGTGGGCTTTTGTACATAGTGCTAGCATTTTTTCGAGCATTTTAGTGAGGCAAAAGCATTAAGCACAAGAGATGATCTCTTGATTAAGCATTATTCGAGCATTTTATCGGCATTTTCCCGGAAAATTGTTATTTTTTCCACAAAAAATACAAATAATATTTTTTACGAGGAAAGGAAGACTTAAATCGAAATTGAAAATAATTCAAGTGCCACTTCACTTAAGTATCCCTGAAAGGAGACAAAGGATTAACAGAACAACATATCATTCAGAGAATGAACTTTTGGTGTATGAAATCTATTATATACGTTGTTTTAAACTATACGTATTTCTTAAGCACCCTGAGCTGTTAATTGTGTGAAAACGTTTAAACTGTTAAAATTCAAAAACTCCTATGTATGAGCATCAATCGAGCATTTTAGTGCGGAAATATAAGCACAATGTACAAAAGTCCTGGGCTGGCGTTTTTCCGCTACAGCGCGCCGATTCATTAGCTAGTTTATGGTCACATGAGATCTAACAATGTCAAAACTGTTCACCGCCAAATGCATGAGCGGGAAACATTGCGAAAACTATGACGTCAAACGGGAAAGTGGTCACCGTTGACCGCTGTTGCATGTGATCAGATCACAGCGTGCAGTTGAAGGTGGCCTGGTGTTGTTTGTTTTGTTTTGCGCAAATTTGTTTTGCCATATAAAAAATTACTTTTTAAATGACTGCCTTGGGGAACAGTGAATTTTGTTTCCCGAGAATCTCAATGTTTCCATCGACTTCACTCAGTTCCCCTCAGGACCAGTTACCATTAGTGTTAACTGACACAGGCTCAAAAGAAATCATTCAATACTGATACCTATCATTCAATGCTTATACCTAAAAGGTAAGACTTTGGAGGAAGAGGATGAGCCGTGGTTTTGAAAAAAAAACTCACCTAAATCTGGCCCGTTGTGCGTCTTCCCTCAACCTATACGTGACATGTGGCATCAGAAGCATATCACCTAGGTGATATCTGGTGGCATACATGGCGTGACTATCTATCAGCCCTGAAAGTTCTGAAAAGGGTTGTGGGAAAATTTCAACATGGCGGACGCGGCGGACACTTTTAGAGAAAAGTTGGAATCGGAAAAGATCTGTTTTGTGGACTGTCATGCGCATATATCTGCGAAAGATTTCAGTGAGGTAAAACATTGCGTAATAGTTGCAGAATGTAGGACTAGTTTGATCCACGTCATTCACACGCCTTATAGCTAGAACGATGCATACATGCCCTCTAAAACTGTTGTGTTGTTGGGATAAAGAGTTGTGAAAAAGACGTTTTTGTTTTCAACTATCAAAGGATATCGATGTTGTGATTGAGGAGGCAAGGAAGGTAAGCTAGTTAATCGTTTTGTATGTAGAAATGTGCATTATATCTGTTTTTTTCTTTAAGGCTATTTTTTTTTAATAAAAAAATCCAAATAACGTGTACTTTTCGTCATGGCCATGGGAAAACACCAAGGGGTACAAGTCCAGGAGGAACTACAAAACTTCAAATAGAGGAGATTTACGCCCTCCCTTTATCGCCTCCCCCTGACCCTTATACTCATCCTCCATCCTCGACACATCTTTGTTTCCCCTGCTCCCAGAGGTCTCCCAAGTGTAGTATAAGAGTTTGTAGGGAGATCTTGGCTAAAATATTTATAACAGTTTACATGGAGATCAGGAGCTGACGTTAAATTCGTTCAATGTATGGGTAATTTACCGGACAAAGACTCTTGAACATTCAATGGTGTCATTTTTTCTCATCCTGGAGATGTTAAATGAGATTTGAGTGAATTTTTAAAAATTTGTCCCAGGGTGCTTATTATAGCACAGTTCTACATACAAACTCTTATATTACGCTTGGGTGACCTGTGCTACTCCTGGAATAGAGGAGTTCGTGCTCCAAGGGACATTATGGGAAATCAGGGAAAGATTGCAAAGAAACAAAAAGCGGCACAATATACGTTTTCCTTCATATTTCCATTCTGACTTTCATTTTTGAGAAGAAACTTTTACTGTAAATAGAGAAACCCCTTTTCTATATGTACTAGCGTTTTTGAGTCGATTGAGCTAGACATTAGCCTACTTATCAGAGTCACAGAGATGTTATTTTTGTGGCTTGAGCAAATTGTTTGGTTTTAACCATAAAAAAATTCCTATACTCACAACAATTACTTGATCGGCTGGTAAACCTAGAAAAGGGGTTTCTCCATCTAGAGTATATGTTTCATCTCCAAATGTGAAATCAGAATGGAAGTATAAAGATAAACATTTGTTTTACGGCTTTGCTTCTGTGTAAATTTGCCTGGATTACCCATAATTCCCTTAGATGCGTGATCTCCTCAATTAATCTTGTACTTATGTCCCCGGGTGACTTTGCAAGAATCCAAATGTAAATGTAAAAACCTAGGGGTGATCAGAGTTATTGTGGATATTGGTTTTGATCAATCTTGATTATTTTCCTCTTAGGACTCACGGGCTGCAGCCACATACTGGTAGTTAGGCTTTTTTCTCCGGTATGCAAAGAGGGAGAAGTGGCTAATGTTCAGCCACCCCTCCCCCTGTCCCATAAAAAGAATAAAAATAAATAACTAAATGAATAAAATCTGAAACTGAGATTCTTGGAGTTGCCTCATCCCACTTTTCCATCATATTTTAAACTTTATTTAAAAAGAGTATTGGGCCATATTTGGATTTCAGCAAAAGGCTTAGTTGAGAACACAACTAGTCCTGGGCTGTTGGACACAACTTCCTTTACATGCTGTTTTGGTTATGTATTTTCTTAGGTTGGAGTGAGGGCCATTGTTGGTGTGACAGAATTTAAGGCTGAGTTTGCTGGAATGCTTAATCTTCATGAAAGGTGTGAAATTGTGTACTTTAACCCTCAATTAAATTCTTCCACCTCTTTCTCTACTTGAGTTAACAAACACCCAATTTACTTTAAGCAATAAAAAATGCCAAGACTATGTACTTAATTAAGTTCTGAGCTTCCCATTTGACGAGGGCTCTCTCTTTTTATGATTTGCCAGAGAATGGATTGAAGCAATGGTGATGGTCCCACCTACCCGCAGTGATAACCACTCTCACTCCTATACACTTCCCAAGTAGACCCATTCTCATTTTATTGCAACACTTTGGGAGATTCAGAGTAAAGGCTCTGGTTAGAGATACTTGCTATGATTGGCTGAATGAATCCTTCTGAGGAGTCGAATACATTGAAACCTCCGTCCTATATATTTTTTTTGCTTTAATTAATCTTGAACGTCGTTTTACTTGGATTGATGAGGCTGACACAAATCTGATGCCTCTAATGGTGTTTTACATATATTTTAGGTATCCAGATTTCATAGCTCCTTGTGTTGGTGTTCATCCTGTACAGAGCCTTTGTCCTGATCGCAGTGCTACCCTTGAAGTAAGTGAAACAGCAATAAAGAGTGAAATTTTCTTCACACTAAGTCCTGATTCCTAATTCCTGTTCAAATGAACGTTTCTTTAATATTTTTGTTAGTGATGACCGTTTCTTAGTTTTGTTGATACTGGGCCAGGGGGGACTCCCATATAAAAAGGAAGGGGGTGCTGGTCGGAAGTATTGTTGAAAACAACCCATAGGAGATATCAATTCTAAAACAGCACATTGCATGTATCTCCTGTCATTCTTCTTTTTTGGCTCAATTTCCTAAAAGCTACCATAGAAGCTCCTGCTGTGGACCTTTAGCGGTACCAAAACCACTTTTTTAACTCCCTAAAGGTATGACAAGCACCCCCGTCCTTTTTACATTGGATTCTACCCCCTTTCCCCTGGGATACTGGGATGAGATAGAAAAGGTGTGGTGTCCTTATGGTTAATGCCTTGCACTCCTTATTGAACAGCTTAGTTTGAGCCCTGGCTGGACCCTTGACTATGTTGTTGGACAAGACACATGTAATCTAGGCCTAATAAAAATTAATAAACTGCTGGCCAGTAGATTTTTCTTCTTGATGTGGGGAAATCAGATTGTTTTACTGGGGAAGGGGAGGGGGTCTGTGTATTTACAACTCTCCCATAGAGGTCAATCCATTTTGCTTGTATTGCATCATATCACAAAGCCTGCGAACGCAGATGTACATGTATTTCTGGCTGTCGCTTGTCTCCGCTGAAAGTAACGTCTGTGAACCTGAGCCAGGAAATGATTTCTGTAACGAAGGAATTTTAAGCCAATCACAGTTTAGTTCAAGTAGCCCCAGAACTACTGCGTGAGGTATTCGCTGTGAGGAGTACTCGAGTTTCATTCTATCATGGAATCTGATTGGCCAAGGAGAAACAAAAGTCATTACGTCACAGAAATCGTTTTGTGGCTCGGGTTCGCAGATGTTATTGTCGGCAGAGACAAGCGACAGCCGGAAATACGTCTGCATTTGCAGGCTACATATCACATTGCATCCAAAGAGTTTGCTCCTGACTGATCCCTCCCCACTAAGGAAGTACATAGTATGCATTTACTTTTTCCACTGAAAAAACAGTTCATTGGAATGGTTCCTTGTGGTTAAGGGTCATAGCATTGTCATGGTTACCCTCTATGTTCAGCTAGTAGTATGTGGCTCTACCAGCCTGATAGGCACATTCTCCTTGTTCATCTATAAATTTGTTGCTGAGTGTAATGTAGTGGTAAAATATTGTTTCCATCGGCCATATGCTGAGTGGTTACCTGAACTGGACAAACAAGGTTTCCATTCCAGAAGCTAAAGATAAGTGGCAGCACCAATGAGGCATCTTGCTTCTGGTATCATCAGAATTGTAACAGACATAGCCTTTTCATCGCAAGATAAAGTAATAAAATAATTGTCATGAATTAAACCTTATTGTGCTAGCAATGTTGTTCTTATGTTGCAGGATCTTGATGGTGTTGAGGAGTTTATCAGAGACAATCATGAAAAGCTGGTGGCCATTGGAGAGGTAAGAGAGTGCCACATGCCTGAAGAAAGTACACCCTTTTTGCGGTATTGGAAATTAATCTTCATCAAGTTGCCAAGTCTTAAAATCACCAAATCATTAAATGATTGCAGCTTTTTGAAGAGAATAATTAAACCATGGAAAATTGCACAGCACTCTTTTTGCAGCACCTTTTAAGTTATTTTTTCTTCTTTTCATGCATGATTAATTTGTGACACATTATTTATATTTCATTAGTATTCATATGTTTGCCTGACATTTTCTTAATGAAGGTTGGTTTAGATTTTACCCCAAGATTTATAAGCAAAGAGGAAGATAAAGATGTACAGAGAGAGGTGTTTAGCCGACAGGTAGAGAATCCCTACAGACTTGAAATGGCTTTTCATATTTACCACTTTACTATCATATATCAGCCCATAAACTGTACCTAACTGATCAATACCTGGTTATTTGAAATATTTTTAAATTTAAAATTTAGATTTAAACCTTAAAAATGCCTTTTTGTTGTTGCAGATAAAACTTGCCCAAGAGCTTGATCTCCCTTTGTATGTGGGTACATTATTTTCAATTATCAAAATAAATGATATTAAAATAACTGCCAAGCAGAGTGTCTTTCCTTAATGTTTCCACACTTAAATTTGTAAATTAATTAGCCCTTGTCAATTAGCTTAGTTGTTAAATACACTATATTTTGAGAATAAAAAGGAAACATGGGAATAACATTTCTCAGATAAGTTTGCTATGCTGTTTTAAATCTTTTACTTTTTGACTATGCTGAAAGGATTTTGTTTAATGTGGTGTCTTGTTGTTTGCAGAAATGTCCATTCCCGATCAGCAGGGAGACATGTGATTGAATTGCTACAAGAACATGGTACTTCTTATCCCATAAACATGAGTTACAATTCTTCTAGAAACTCTTAGAACAGAATGTCATACCTCATTTTCTTGTGTTAAAGATATTGCACAA
Organism: Orbicella faveolata; assembly: GCF_042242905.1. Classification (NCBI taxonomy): domain Eukaryota; kingdom Metazoa; phylum Cnidaria; class Anthozoa; order Scleractinia; family Merulinidae; genus Orbicella; species Orbicella faveolata. The sequence goes on from NW_028301552.1 coordinate 12,160,485, forward strand.
GGACAACAAAGATAGTTCATATTGTTAGAGAAGATTTGAGACAATATGAATACTACCAGAACCAGTTTGATTCCCTTTGGTGGGAGAATCTTTAATTAAAAATAGTTAAAATTAAATTTTAGTTTTTCATTCTTAGGTGCCAAGAACGTTCTACTGCATGCATTTGATGGGAAACCTTCCAATGCTCTCAAGGGAGTTCAACAAGGATACTATTTTTCGGTTCCACCATCTATAGCTCGCTCACCACAGGTAAAATATTTTGTTAAGTGTTGTGGACGTCTAGTTAAGGAATCTTAGTTTTACAAAGTGATGTTGGTCATGGATAGAAAACTTGTCTAGAACATGATTAGGAATGGACAGATAAGGTACTATACTACCCAATCCTGTGGAGGCTTGGTGGCCTCATGGTTAGTGTGCTTGCCTGTGGATTGAGCAGTCTGGGTTCGAGCCCTGGCCAGGGACATTTTGTCGTGTTCTTGGAAAATACATTTTACTATCACAGTGCTTCTCTCCACCCAGGTGTACAGCTGGGTACTGGAAAATTTAATGTTGGGTGGGTAATCCTGTGAAGAATTATCATCCCATCCAGGGGGAGAGGGGCAGTAGAAATATTCCTAGTTGCTTCATGCTTATGCTAGATAAGTGATGGCCTGATGGGCCACTTGGCTTGTATGTAGACTTAATCTTTTTTATACCTTACTACCCAATTCTAGGAAGTTGGGTGGTATGTTCTTCTATAAAATGATCATTTATTGGAGTGTGACATGCGGTTTCAGAACCTTGTCTAGGATTAGGGGGGTGGGTGGGGGAGATATGAGGCTTGAATTGTTGTACTAGAATATGAGTAAGGGCATTGTACAGTATGGCTGGTGTGTGAGATAATACAGTGGAACATGTTAAGGGGTTGATGGGTGTTTGGAGTGCTGGACGAGGTGCAATACTGTGTTGTTTACTAGGATTGGCCAGAGAGGGAGCAGGGGAGTGGGATATTTCTCTAGAACCCTATCTGGGGTGGGTTGCTGTGGTAGAACATGACTGAGTTTGCCTTGTTGATGGTTGTGTTCTTCATTGTCAGAAAGAGAAGCTTGTGAAAAATGTCCCGCTCTCAAATCTTCTACTGGAAACAGATTCACCAGCACTGGCTGCTGAAAAACAGGTACTCATATTGTCTCATTAATGTTTGAGATATGAATGTTGCTCAACCAGTATCACTTGCTTAGACCTGTCACCCAAAATAAAGTAAGTTGTCAATCCTGGCATTTTACTTTGATCTACCTTTCATTGTCGCAACTAAAAGAAAGGTGTATGGTGCATACTCAAACAACAAGAACAATAACAACAACAACAACAATTTTATTGATGTGTTTAGATAAAATAGCACAGGGTGAAATCCTCTACTCATTGAGGATGCCTAAAAGTTAACTTGAAGGAACTATTTTCAGCATTAAAAGTTAAAATTAAGGATCTATTTACAGCTGTTAAAAACATAAACTCTTATATTACAAATCATCAGATTAAGAGCAAAGAAATCATAACTGGGATTTGTACTGGTTTGGATACCTGATCTTGTTACAGATTTTTACAATTTTATTTCTCTGTTTAAGCCTTAGGGTTAGATTTGATTGGAAGCATATACCAAACACTTTACACAGCATATTGATCAAATTCACTCAAACCTCTAATTATTTTGTTCAGGGCACTCCATACTGTGTCTTTTCAACCCTCTCTGAATGTTTAACAATGTCACAATGCAGTGTCTCTCATGTTTGACATATTGCTTTGTAAATAATTTATTTTTTGTTTTTTGGTAGACAAGGAATGAACCTAAGAACATCTACATTTCGTGCGAGGCAATCTCAAGGATCAAAGGAATTCCTATGCAGACAGTTTATGAAGAAACCACAAAAAATGCTCTGAAGTTGTTTCCCAAACTCCACAGATTTATTAGAAAGTGATTTAATGAGCAATCCAGATTGAATTAACAAAATTAACAAAATTATTTAATATGGTGAGTGGAATGTTACCTGTGAACAGGTTTCAGCTTGAAGGATCTGACAGCGGCTGGAAGGGTCTGACAGCGACTGGAAGGGTCTGACAGCGGCTGGAAGGGTCTGACAGCAGCTGGAAGGGTCTGACAGCGACTGGAAGGGTCTGACTGCGGCTGGAAGGGTCAGACAGTGGCTGGAAGGGCTGAGAAAGAACTGGCTGAGAGTGAAGTGGCCAAGGGGGAGATGTTCACAGGCTAAGTGGAATGGGTTTAGGGAGTGATTGCTAAGTAATTTTAAAATTGCCAACATCATACAGTAATGACAATTAGTTTAGAAATAGAAAACATGTACCATGTTTCTATTGGGTTTTGTATAAATCTACTCACGTTCTATCACGAATGGCATTCTCTGATTGGCTAAGGTACTCACTATCTATTCTGTGATAGATAGTGAGTAGTGTAACAGTGTGCCCTTGTTAACAAAATGATGGCCGCTTCTTGGCATTTCTGAAGTGTCTGTGAAGAGGATTTAGATAAAATTTTGAACGACCAGTAGATTTATACTAAAACAATTAGATTATTCGCTCTCGATTTCTATGCATGGTAGTTGACTCAGGCTATGCCCTTGTCAACTATCATGCGATAGAAATCTCAAGCTCATAATCTAATTGTTTAATAGAAACATGAGTGGAAGTTTGGGAAAACAACACATGCTGTGGGAACACGAGCCGACAAGTGAGTGTTTCCACAGCTTTTTATGAGTTCTCCCAAACTTTCATGAGTGTTTCTATAACTCTATAGAAACACGGTGTATGTGTTTTCTATTTCTTTTAGAAAATTCTGCAACAAAAAAAGAGAAAACAACCTGTTTATTTTGATCATCAAAATGTAAATTCTTTTTTCTCGCACCATCATTACGTCAACAGCTCATGCTACTTCGTGTTTCTATCAAGGAATAGAAAACACAATTTTAAACCAATCAGTGCACATATTTTCCTTGGACTATTTTCCAAAAGAAATTACAAGTATGTTTACTGCCTGAATTGTTTTTTGTAAAAGTTCCAATTAATCACTCAGTAAGAAAATGTGAGGCAAATTCTTCGTGAACCTCTCAGCTCTTTTAGATAATTAAACCAAAACCCACTGGGGTGGACTCAGGATTTTAGAGAATGGGGTTTGAGATATGGATTGCTGAATGCAGTACCCTGCAGGGGGGTTTGTGGGCATCCTCCCCTGGAAAATGTTTAGAATTCAGGTCCTCAGAAATGGGATTTCTGGCATTCTGAGGCCAAGTCAGCATGCTATAATGTCTAATTTTTTTTAATATAGAGGTTCAACTGAACTCCCGAACACCCCTAGGTCCCCCCAGACCCAGTAATGATTCCATCAGTTTTGCAAACCCTCAGTAAAAAGTAAAATAGATATTTAATTTGTACAAAGGAGCAAAGCAAGTGAGTAAAATATTGTTTTAAACACAAATTTTATTTTTGAGTGGTAACAACAACATTTTGTCACTCGTTTTGCTAATGCATAAAATATTGTTTTTGACATGAGAAAATAAAATTCATGTATTTTCAAGCCACCGTGTAATTTTCGTTTTATTTTATAGGTAAAGTGACTGGTGTTCAACTGAACTCCCAAACACCCCTAGGTCCCCCCAGACCCAGTAATGTACTCCATCAGTTTTACAAACCCTCGGTAAAAAGTAAGATAGATATTTAATTTGTACGAAGGAGCAAAGGAAGTGAGTGAAATATTGTTTTAAACACAAATTTTATTTTTGAGGGGTAACAACAATATTTTGTCACTCGCTTTGCTAATGCATAAAATATTTTTTTAACACAAGAAAATAAAATTCATGTATTTTCAGGCCACTGTGTAATTTTCTTTTTATTTTATAGTCAAAGTGACTGTTTGGTTAAACAACCGTGAAAACGTGTCACGAATATTCTCACTAGTGACGATATGGAAAATTTGCCACTTGGGTCCAGGATGTAGTTTCTTGTGAGTTTTAAGTGCCTTAAATTTTCCAATAAAGCACTTGTGTCTATATAATGAAGTCACTACATTAGTATAGGTAATCATACGGTTTCGATTTGCACAAGTGAGTTTTTCAAAAAGCTGAAATTGCACGAGCCACTTTGGCAAGTGCAATTTCAGGTTTTTTACAATTGCAAATTAATTCCAAATTGTTCGAGAAAAACCGTATGATTACTTATTAATTATATAAACATGGAAAAATTTAGAGGAGGAAGTGCCGGAAGACCTTTCTTGAAGCCATGTTTTCTCATTCGGGAAAACTTCTTTCAAAGTTTTCCGCACAAAATTTTCGTCATCATTTTATGTAATATCATTGTCTTTGAAAATTTCCTATTGTCTTTCACCCAATCATAATTCAGAATTACGATGTGTAATTTGCACTGTTGTTATACTTTTTGTAACGGTGTTACACTTTTTGCACTGGTGTTACACTTGAACTGCACTGCTCTCAGCCAATCAGAATCGAGTACCAGTAATTTTTTCATGTATATTATCATACATTTAATTGGCGCATGTCAAGTGCAGATGTCTACTCACTAATACTGGTATGCGGAGAAACGCTCATGCTAAAGGGGTGAGGGATGCTTTCGGAAAAACTGAATTAATTCCTTAGACTGGAGTCCACTATGGACGTTGCTAACGATTCAAATGCTTCAAAACGCTTAATGGATACCATTCTAAATTGGAAACTTAAGAACCAGGAGGAATTTGGTTCATTTGTTACACCGCCAGGCTGACCTAACTTACAAGACAGAATACACGTAATAAATATGGGGTGGAACGATCATTATAATTTGGAATCAGCTTCGAACTCGAACGAGTTGAGCCACCAACGTGATCAAGGCAGTTAATGTCAATTATACATAGTAGTCACCATCTGTCTTCTCATTGGCTAAAAGCCTACAGTTAATTTTGGGAAACAGCGCAACCTACAGATTATTCATGGAGATTAGTGAATAATCTGTAGGTTGCGCACGCAATGCATGATTTCCTAGAGCAAATTATGTCAAGTTCATGTAAGAACATGGCTTGTCAAAAGTGAACTGTGTTCGGTGCGATAATGCGTTTGTTGTTATTCTCTTTAAAACAATGTATAATTAAACAATTATGAGATTCAGTTTTTTGTGTTATCCGAAATAATCAAGGTCTTGGTTAGTATTATCAGTCTCAGCCTTCAGCTTCGGCTGATAACACTTACCTTGACCTTGATTATTCCAGATATCACAAATACCTCATCCAATAATTGTTCATAATCTGCTTAACAAATTGACGTTAGTTTTTTACGTGTCTGTCCTCTTATTGATGTCTGTCCTCTTATTGTGTCATAACATTGTCAAAGTGGCTGTGGAACCACGAGCTGCTCGCGACTGGTTCTGCAGTAAACTTGATGATGTTATGATGAAATTTATCATCAATTAGAGGACAGATGCATAAAAAACTGATGTCAGGTTGTTTTTTAAAATAACAAGACCCCAAAATGGTCAAATGCCGGGAATAACTGAGTGGAAAACACGCCGTAAACTTGCCATACACAAAGATAAGTGAATTTTATTCAAAATGACTCGAAAATTGTCAATAGCTTTTCTCGCGTTTTGATTGGCTGCTAAAAAAAGTCCATAAAATCGCATTGGTTAAAAAGTTGACAGTTTGACAGCTGAAAGTTGAACTTGAAAGTTTGCATAAATTAAAATTTTATCCGTCTGTACTCTTTTTGATGATAAATATGAGCCGATCAGCATGCGAGAATTTAGACAGTTAGGCCTGATTTAACTTACGAGCACTTTTCCCGCGTTTATCGGGGAGCCTTCTCATAAAGCAGGTGGTGTACGGATCATGTAGTGACTTCCTTCTCCAAGATTTCACAAGAGAGCCTGGGTACAGCTTTGCATGAAGAGAACGCCTGGCAGAAAAAAGGTTATTCCATGTTACACACGTGCTTTGGGCAAGAATGTTACTGAAAGTTATCCGATTCTTGCGGAGGTGTAGTGATTTCGTTTCACTTCCAACAGAGGAAGTTTCCTAATCGGTAAACTGGTGTGAAATGTTCGGAATGACGCGAGATCTGGACCGAAAGAAATTGAAACAGGAACGACGAAAGAGCAGTAACGGGCTGCCCAAGGGTGCTTATACCTTGGACAAACGGCTTGCTCCGCGCGTTAAGGAGGTACGTCTGGATGCTACATGTAAACCCACTCATTTTAAGGATAAGTGACCGTGAATTTAGCCTAAACAGAAAGACGGTATATACATAGCTGCAGTAAATGTGGTGTGGAATATTGTTTTGTGCACAAACGTTTCTTATATTTTATATTAAGGCTTATCACCCTGTGATAAGCCTCTGTTGAGATTTACTGACATGTAAACTCTTTTCATTAAAGAACGACAGGAGTCCCCACTCCAAGTATGTCAGGTTGCCCTGACAATTATCCGGCAGGAATATTTTGCAGGTTGCAGGTTGCAGGTTGCAGGTTGAAATTTAATTATAACTGGAAAACCGCTGGCACTAAAAATAATTAATAACCCACATACTCGTCAGGGGTTGTTACATAAAGTAGTCGGCGTCTTTCACATAAAAACACGTGGAACTTCACCCTTCGGTAAGTATATTCCGTCTTTTGTCATCGTTTTCATTGTTTGGTTCCATAAATGTGTCTCTTTATAATTATATTTAATTGCTTTTGTCAATTCAGAGATGGATGTTCAGGAAACAGAGGTATTTCATTCATTATTTTGATTATCACTCGAATGTTGGTGATTGTTTGATCTCAAGAACATTTTGATGATTGATGGAACAAACATTTATAAGCTTGATACGATCATAACGATTATTGTTTCCTTCCTATAAACAGAAACGTGAGGTATTGGACCTAACAGTCAGGTGATTTTACAATTTAATTTTGTCATTTCGTGAGTGTAAGTACGTTGCCTGAGTACATGTACAAGCTGAGTTACTGTACAATTTTTAAAAATGTTTCCCCTCTTTTCTATA